>NW_028300422.1:785433-950103 GCF_049724085.1 Artemia sp. Qi Xiang Cuo | reverse complement strand
CTATGGCTCGATTTGTTATCCTTACAGCATAGCCGCGTAATTTATATTACTCCATAGGACATTGATCTTCTACACTTGAAAATTCAAAAGATACTACCATCTTGGAATGCAACTTCCCTTGTACTACTTTGTTTCTACTAAGTCTTTTTAGCTCGAGTCCATCTTATAGGACTTTTGTTTCATTTTCTATTGCTTTTCTGCGGTTCAAAGCTTAGGGTTCTTTAATAAGTTTATACTCAAATTCTACGATAACTCTGGAATTATACTTTAAGGCCATCTATTTTTCAATACAGTGTTCTGGCTACATTGTTAGTAACAAGATGGGATTATAGAATTAATCAAGTAAATGACAAATAAAAAGGATAAATAAGAATAAAGCAAATAATTATTTACCTGATGAAGTCTCACTGTATTGTTTATGTGTATTTTGCTTGGGTGATTAAAAATTCAGCTTTCGTGTCCATCTTTGGAGCAAATTTTATAATGTCGCAATACAAGCTGTATTATTATCAAGTAGCATGGGTGAAGAATACCAGTAGCTTCAATGGGGGGGGGGGGTATTTTCCTGCAAGATTTTTTCTGCATTCCCCCTTCCAGATTCAAGAAAGTCTTTTTGTGGCATTATTATTGAAAAAGAAATTGGTTTTTTTCGTATTTTTGTTAAAGAAATTAAAAAAAAACAATGAACTTTCCCTCCCTGGATTATGAAGAATATTCCTCCTCTCCCGAGGGCCGCTTCCAGAATTTCGTTTTGGAGGGGGGAGGGTATAAAATCGTTAAAACACTCATCGAAAATTTGTTTAAATGCATTGCGATACGTTTTAACGTATCAGACAAAAATCTCGGGGGGGGGGGGCACTGGATATTGTCTAGCCTCTTTAATTTTCGTGAATTAACGCCATTGATCATCACCAGTGGTGTCGATGGGGAAGAGGGGATATTTTTCTTGTAATATTTGCTCGGCTCATTTTGAATCCAGTTTTTGTGCTCATGTTTAGAGCAAATTTAATAATATCACAACATAACTTGCATTATTGTCAAGTAGGATATATCAACGTAATGGGCATTTACGTTGGAAATTGAACTAAATCAAAATACACTATTTGTATCTAATTACCTTGTAATGCAAAACAAAATTCAACGCCTCCTAGCGCAGTTGGTTATGCGTGTGGTAAAATCAATGCCGGAGAAATCGTATCGAGGCTTGAATTTTTTTTTTTTTTTTTTTTTTTTTTTTTTTTTACAACAAAGATAAAATCCTTGAAAAGAAAATTTACTGCTGATGTCACAAATCGATGCAATTGTTTTTTGAAAATTTTTTCTATGTTAAAATGTTCGTGGCTTTGCCCACATATAACGTTAAATAAGTGTTAATATAAAAATTTTAAATTAGAATTAGAAGTTAATATCGAACTTCAGGTTATTTTTGGGGGGATTTTAAACTAAACGAAAGAAACTTCATGCATTCAGTTTTGTCCAAAGGGCGATACCTCAGGAACGGCTAAGGGTACTACGTTGAAATTGTCAGGACATGTTAAATGGGAAATTGAACTAAATCAAAATATACTATTTTCAAATTATTTAATTTTCTTGGGGAGGGGGGCCCCCTAGAAGGTCTTTACACTTCTAGCCTGATAGATAAAATATCTTTTCGTTGTATTTTATTGAAAAAGGGCTTGTTTTTCGTATTTTAGAGTTTTCTGCTAATTATAAAATTCTTATATAATGAGAGTCATTAAAACAAAGAAAATATTTTAGTTTTTTTCTTTTGTTTAATAAATTGCATTTAATTTTTTTGAATCATTTCTGTTTATTGGTCTTTTTGTTTCACTTTTGGTTCACTATGTACAACATGTAATTTAAATTTTGTTTCATGCAACTTTAACTAGAAGTTAGTCATTTGCGCCTCTCCTGGGCCATTTTTTTAGTTGTTCTTTCAAGAAATTTCACGTTTTTCGAAAATTTTCCAAAATTCCTGTTAATTAGTCATTGTATTCCTGGTTAGTTTCAAATCCTGTTTAAAAAAAAAAAAAAAAAAAAAAAAAAAAAAAAAAAAATGATATAAATTTACGGTACTGTTTTACTTAATATTACATACCGCAATAGACTCTATCAAGAAAACAAGTCAAACGGGAGGGACAGATACCCGTTTATAATTGTTTATGAAACAAATTTGGGCTATATATTTGCACATTAGGGGGGTGGGGGGTAAAGCATAGCTTATATTAAATACGTAACCTAACCTAGGTACCTTCCCCCCCCCCTAAACCCCAAAAAAACAGGTTAAATATTGTAAATTCAATGACAAACCATGCTTTGCGATCAATTTAGATAGCAATTACCCGCTTTAAGGGTCTCCATGCTAAATGGCTATAGAGTCTATAGTGATGTTTACCATTAAGTAAAACAGTACCGAATTTACTATGATTTATTTTCGAAAAGCTAAATGTGCTCTCAAGCGATTAGGACGTTTTTATCAGAAAGAAAGCATGACTTTACTAACTAAATAAATAATCTAGAACCTTGATATGCTAATATGAAAATGTTTCATAACATTTGGATTTATAAAATCATACGGTAATTGTGCATTATATCTTACACACCGCTCTATACTGTATCGGGAAACACTAAAGGAAACCAGTCAAACGGGTATTTGCAATAGAGAAGTGGATCGCAAGGCGTGGTTTTCCAATGCGTTTACAATATTTAAACTAATGTTTTTTGGGGTTTAGGGGGGGGGGGAGTACCTAGGTTATGTTAAGTTACGTATTTAATTCATGCTGTGCTTTACACCCCCCTCCCCCCTAATGGGCAAATATATAGCCCAAGTTAGTTTCTAAACTATTATATTTGCTTCCTATTTTATTTTATTTCATTAGCATTAACCAAACTTGACTTGTTTCGTGTGTAAGATATAATGCACAAGTACCAATCATATTTATTTGGCTTTTGAGCTGCCTTGATCATGAAGAAGGCGCTCCAGGGGCACAATTTGCTATGAGGCAGGAGGGCTGCCCCCTCCAGGCCTAAGCTTGACTCCTTTTCAGACCTCAGTTTGTCCCCCAAGCTGAAATTTAGTTTCTGCAAAATATCTTGTCAATACTTAGATAAGCCTGCATAATTCAAGCATCCAGATAAACAGGTCAGTTTTTTTAGTATATCTTTGTCTGATTTTGGCATTTTGACTGACAATTTTGTCCATGCCTTGATTGGAAATTTTTCCGTTTACTATTAAAATTTTGAGATAAACTTTGATATTACGGGAAATGTTTCATGCTGCTTATAAAAATCTAAAGACAAAGTGATAAGTTAATTTAATGTTATTGAGCATTGCAACCGAAATTAAATCTGCGATAAACTTTGTTACTCGTATTGTCATAAATTCTTTGACAATCCATGTGGAATTATCGCTTCTCGGCCTTTTGGCTAAGATCAAAGTGTAGTATCTGTTCTTATCAGCTTAATATCTGATGCGGTCTCTACATGGCCCAAAATATTAAACTTATTTTTGGAAACCGGAGGGATGTTGGGGCTTGCTACGCTCCACTCACGCGCTGGCCTGGTATTGCAGCAGTGATTCCAAACGTGGTAAAATTGTACTGTTTCGGTACATTTCACCTCTACTGGTATAATTTAGTACAATCCCACAAAATATGGTATATTTTACAAAATTATGGTACAATGTGGTACAGTTCAGTATTTTTGAACCTATGTTTGTATTCTTTCATCTACAAATATTTTATTTCACCCTGATCTGTTCGGCATAGTCAAGATAATTTACAAAAACATAGTTTTTCCTAGGGAAGCAAAGTTGAAGCTTAAAACGGACAAAAATTATTACTTCACAGCCTATTTAATATATATTAATATAACTAGTACAAATAAACCAACTAATTATGTTTCCCTATGCTTTTATGATCATACAAAACTAGCGCTTTCTAAAAGGGATTGATAATATTTTGATTCTATAAAAGGTGGCCTTGATTGGTTTGCTTTTACTGTACCAAAACTTCTACATTATTTTGTGCTTTCAGCAAAGCGCTAGTTTTGTATAATCATAAAAGCATAGGGAAACTTAATTAGTTGGTTTATTTGTACTAGTTATGTTAATATATATTAAATAGGCTATGAAGTAATAATTTTAGTCCGTTTTAAGCTTCAACTTCACTCTTTGCTTCCCTAAGAAAAACTTTGTTTTTTTAAAACTAATCTTTGTTCGTTTTTGATTAAAATTTAATGCAAAAACAAGTTTTCTTTCGATTTAAATTAATTATAAAAAAAAAATATCCCCACAATTGGAATTGATAAGCTTTAGTACCCTTTTTAAGTGACCAAAAAGATTGAAAATTGAAAGGTAGCTAGTCCCCTTCAAAGAACCATCTTTTCCCGGAAGGCGTCTAGACAAAATGTTGAGATAACTTTTTGAGTCAATATAGTTGAAAGGTCCTTTAACTATGCATTTGGAGATGGTATTGACCCCAACAGTCTCTGAAGCAAGGGCTGTAAGTTATGTAATTTGCCCATAGTTCATATAGGCCATTGTATTTGTTATTGGGAAATATACATGTTTTTGGGAGGGGAGGGGGGGTATTTTTTGTGGAAAAAAGTTCCCAGGGGTATAAAAAGGGATTTCTTGGCATGATTTGACTGATGTTCAGAAATATAAAAAAAATTTGAATTAAGGATAAGAAGTAATACTAAAAATTAAAACGAACAGAAATTATTCTGCATATGAGGGTGTCTGCTCCCTTAATCAATCCCCCTTTTTAAGTTTTAATTTGTGTCACCATTTTTTAAGAGAGATTGATCCAAAAAAAGGACCGTTGAATTTTAATGGATGTATTTTTAGAGAACATTAAGATTTTAGCATGAAGACCGAAGGTTGCGGAAGGGGCAGGCGCCTTCATATTTTGGTAGTTTTAGCTAGCTCCCAAGTCACCCTCACTTACTTTGAAGCGAGTATTATCTGCTCAGCTAACAGGAGTTTCACGAAGAAGACTATTTTTGCCTATGTCGCCTGGTTTTGCTATCGTTTAATATCCAAAATTAATGCAAAAAGATCATCTTCATGAAAAACAAGCACAATATAAAAACTAACTTACAAAAAAATTAAAACTAGCTTGAAGAGTAAGTCATTTTGATATTCAGAAAACGAAAATTTTCCAAAGTGCAATCCTGTAAATTTTGTTGAAGTTAAAAAGAAAATTGTTTTTATAAGCATTTCAGCATCGAAAGGAGAAAATTCTTAAAAAAAACCTATGAACTCCTCTAGAATGATTTTGGAGCCTTGTATTTCCTAGCTCTCTCATAGCTATCTTCTCTCCTATTTCTTGAAGACCGTGAGCTATCCCTGTAGTTAGGCAGCTCAAGGCTATTGCCGATTTTGAAATACTTTTACTAAATTTATTGGTCTTGTCTGTTTTCGCATACATGCGTTGCATAATTCGCTGTCTTTGATCCTAGCTATTTTTGGTCTAATAAATACTGGTAGCTTCTTTGCTACAATTCTTGGTTTCGTGCATACTGAGATTGGCTTTGGGGCATGTCTCATAGAATCTGTCTGTTTTTCCAACTGGTGTTTCTTCTATCAACTGGCCTGGCTCCCACTTCCGTTTTTCCAGTTCAAGCTTAATTAATAAAGGCCTTTTATTTTCCCTAAAAAACTGCTCCCACTCTTTAGTTACCACTGGCTGGACCTCCGTCATAGTGTATACACTTTCCCTTCTCTTTCTTGCTGCCATTTCATGCAATTTAGCTCTCTCGAAAGTAACCCCATCACTTCCCCTTTGTGCAAATTTTCGATTCCATGTTAATAGATTTTAATCTCTTAGTTAAGTTTTTCACAACTGAAATATATTATCATGTTGCTTGATGTAAGTTAAGTTTTACAACTAAATTTTTGACGAATTCATTTCGTTACATGCATGAACATGCATGTAACGCATGTTCGTGCGTTATATGCATGAACAACTTAGCTCTTTAGATATATGCACCAATCAATGCAAAGAGAATTCATGACGTATGATCTTGGGCTATTTCAATCACGAATATTCCGTTGTTGGTTGTAATTAACTAAATAAACTTTTTTCCACAAAATAAGTAAAGAACTCCATTAAACGAAAAATGAGCAAAAATAAAATCAAATAATCTACCAAGCGTGAAACTACCACAGATCAGCATCGATAAATAAATGAAACCCAAAACGAACAGAAATTACAATAAATAAGCGAGTCAAACTCAAAGCGAGCAGAAATTAACATGAGTAGGGCTCAAAACCCCTATGCCTTCCCAAGGCCAGAACATAATTTACCCTTCACTGAAAAAAAATACAAATTAATGTGCATTGTCAGTTTAGTGTACATTTACTGATATTTAGTAATCAAAATGTTAATAATATTTGATTTATTAAAGTTATTAAAGTAAAAATATTTATATTTTTGCAGTAAAGTGCAAGTTATGTTCTAGCTTTTGGAAGGCATAGGGGTTTTTAGCCCTACTCATGTTAATTTCTGCTCGTTTTGAGTTTGAAAAAAATTGCCAAGTTTATAAATGGTCGTAAATGGCCACGACTGTAGTAAAATGTTTCTGCTGCAATATTTGTTACTCCAAACAATTCCTTCAAGTACTGTCAGGAATAATGTACTGCATGAGAAGAGAAAGAAAAACAAAGGAATGGACAAAAGGAACAAAGACAAAAGGAAAAACAAAGGAAGGAAACAATTCGCGTGTTACGCGAAGCGTAAGGCGCGGAAAAAAATTTAAGATATGGTACATTTTTTTGTCTTTGGTACAGTTTTCATGCAATTTGTGGTACATTTTGTTTTGAAGTGTTGGTAACACTGGTCCTCGTCGCATGTACATTTACTGTATTATATGTATAAATAAACATTTTATATTCTACACATAAACTTTATGAAAGTTAGAGACACTAGACATCCTACACCGGTTGAACCCCATATTGTAGGCCAACGCTACCATAAGACTACAAAGCAAAGAAGTTACACTTTACAAAGTAGTCCACAACTTCACAGAGAAGTAGACAATTAACAGAGAGGTGATCCAAAACCTTACAAAGTGGTGCAGCGGTTTTTGCCAGAGAGGATTACAGTTCTTACCATTTCAATCTGCGGTTGTTGCATATTGACATTATCTTTTGAGGCCCATTACCTACATTGTTGTCGTAAGTTTCTTTACATTCCAATTTTGGTAAAATTCATCTTTGTCAACTGTAATTGTGGCGTAGAGACTATCCGCTGAAAGCCATTTCGGCTCGTGCACAATTGTGTTATCGATATGTGCTAAAAAACTTTTCATCGTTTGACGTCGGAAGTTAAAAATTGTTGCCGTTTGCATCGTCGAAGATTCCAGTTCCAGCTTCAGTTCCAGGTTCCCACTTCAATTTAAGGTTCCCGCTCCAGATTCCAGTTTTTGTGAAAAAGCTAGGAACGCCGGAGGACAATTTATGAAAATAGGTCGTGCATTTTAAGTTCGCACACGGGTAGGAAATCTGTTAGGAGTGTTGAATAACGATTTTGCCTTGTTTTTACAGCTTTTACCTAATTAATTTGTTTTACTCATTTTTTTTCTCGTTTAAAATGAGCGCAATTCTAATTTTATATCCTTCAGAGTAACAGCAGAAGCTATGTGTAACTTTCTTTGCGAGTCAGTGATAGCATACTTTGGTCTTTTTGAAGTTTTGATCACTGATTCCCACCAGTCTTTCCGTTCAAATCTCATTTTACATATGTGTGAAAATTAAAAATTAAACATCATTTTTCGTCAACTTATAATCCTCAATCGAATGGGTTATGCGAGAATCGTGTGAAGGTAACAAAATCCGTATTAAAAGCTTATTGTCAGGATCATCCCAATTCTTGGGATACTTATTTGCCTTTCGTTCAGAATGTATTAAATTCTACTATTTCTTCCACAACTAAATATTCACCACATCACATAATTTTTGGTAGGCAGCCTCTTTCATTTTGGATTTTCAACTTTCATTGCCTTCAATTGACTATTTTGATAATTATGAGGATTGTATGGTTAATTTAGTTAGAAATCTATTCACGATTTACAGGATTTGTGATGAACAAATAGGAAAACTGAGAAGTACAATATAATAAAAATGCTGTATTTTGCTAGAAGAGGACTTAGTTTATGTCCAAGATAAAGCTCAGATTCCAAGGGAAATTAAAGGTTTAAAACTTAAATTTCGTGGACCATATATAATTTTAACAGTTTTAAAAGATTCCCTATTCTTGGTACAAGAACTTTCAGGGACGCCTAAAGGATTCAGAAACTTTCTTACGTTTGAATCCTATTTTTCAGGAGAAAATTGATATGATCAAAAAACCTAATATTGTCACTAGTAAGTTAAAATTTAATGATATATTTAATAGAATTTAATGATATATATAATAGAATTTATGATATATAGAATTAATTAATAGAATTATTAATGGAATAGAATTAATGATATATTTAATAAAATTTAATGATATAATAATCATTAAATAGAATTTAATGATATATGGTTTTTACATGATTTTAGCGTCATCGTTGCCACAAGCAGCAAAATTTGACTGCTTAACTTGGAAAGATATAATTCCTTGTTTTCTTAAGATTATCCCAAGGCCGTATCCAGAGGGGGGGGAGTACCCGGTTTGAACCCCCCCCCCCCCGAAATGTTTGCTTGACTCGTAAAAATGTAACAAAAATGGACATAAACAAATTTTGTATGCGTTTTTTGAGGTTTTTTTATATACCCCTACCCCTAAAAAATGTCAAAATGTCAAAATGTCATTTTTTGTAAATATTATAATTTCCCTCTTTTTTTCAATTTTTGTCATGTGACGCTTTGACCTAATTTATTCAAAGAATGATTCGTTTGGTGTTGGTTCGATTCGATTCGGAGAAAAGCAGATTCGGGTAGAATTCTGCTTTAGCTACTTTTGGCTATCTTGGAAAGGGGTTAGGTTAGGAAAATTAAACTTTCAGGGAAGGGAATACAGGCTAAAGTTTGTCCTGGGAAGGTACTTTGAAGTACCTACCTCCACTCCTTCTCCCTCTAGAGCGTCCTGAAATTTGCCTACATGACAGGTCCTATTGAAATTTTGACAAAACAATATCTTACCTTAATTTTCAGTTATCAGTTTCTTTTTCTCTAGGTTTAGTTCTGAAAATGCAATTTCTGTTATTTGAGTAGAATTTTAAGCCATATGGGTGCTTTTTTCAAAATTTAGGAAATGTATTTGCATGTCTTTAAAACCTTATAAATTGGGATTGAGCAAAGTTGTGAAGATTATTAAATGTCTTCAAAGGTCAGGGCCCTCTAGAGGGAGAAGGATTGGGGATGGGTACTTCAAAATACCTTCCTAGGACATACTTTAGCCTATAAACCCATTCCTAAAAGTTTCACTTCCCTAACCCAACCCCTTTCCAAAATAGCCAAAAGTAGCTAAAGTAGAATTTTACCCTTTTCTCAACCAATGTATTTACTTCCTTTCGATATCTTATAAATAGCAAAAGAACCGAATAATTTGTCGAAAAAAAAAGAATTAAAGCTTTGGTAAAAGGAAAGTAAAGGAAAATCTCATTGTGTTTCTGTTGAAGATTATCATTTTTGTTTAAGTGTTCTGTTCAAACTTAAGTTTTTTTTTAAAGATGTGCAAATTTTTCTATTAGGTGTAGCTATGCGGATTTTATGCGAGCTTAGCATGACAATATAAAGTGAAATGAAAGTGCCAATTGGAAAAATATTTTCTTGTGTCTTGTTAATTCTGTTTTAGTGTCAGTATTTATTTCATGTTCAAGTTAAGTTTACCTTTGTTTGAGGATAGAAAATCATTGTTTTTTGTGAAAAAAAGATTTTGAAAACCACGGGGAAAATCTGTAAGCTTTAGAAGTAGGTTTTTTTGGGTTGGAAACTATAATTAAATTCTAAGTATCTGTCAAAAAACCATTTCCTAGATAAGGTCCATTTCCTTGATGACTATATTAATTCTGAATATTGGTTATATTTCTAGAAGTTGACAGGCTAAAAGGAAAGTAATGTCAAACGTCCTGATGTGTATCTGCAGGTTGTGCTAAATATAGGTTACCAATTTAGATTACTTGAGCCAGTTCTAATTATGCTTCTGTCCTCGTTGTATGTACATTTACTGTATTATATGTATAAATAAACATTTTATGCTCTACACATAAACTTTATGAAAGTTAGAGACGCTAGACATCCTACACCGGTCGAGTCCCATACTGTAGGCCAACGCTACCATAAGACTACAAAGAAGAGAGCAAAGAGAAGAAGTCACTTCACAAAGTAGTACACAACTTTACAGAGAAGTAGACAATTCACAGAGAGGTGAATCCAAAAACTTCACACCGTCGTCGAATCTTCAAAAGGAGCTCATTCAATCTGAAATTCAAAGGGCTAGTCTCCTTTTTAAAAGTTGAAAGTGATTCGAGGGCAATTAACCCCCCTCTCACGCAAACCATTTCCCCAAATTCAAGCAATCAAAATTGTGAGATCCATTTTGTTCAACATGGTTGAAAGTTCAGGAAATTAGGTCTTTCAGGATGACAACCCCCTCAAAAAGCTCTCTGGGTATGTGTTGTAAGTTGTGCCCTGGGGGAATATAAAGTTTTTTATAAAAAGGGTTGTCGTAGAAACTTCAAAAAGGGATCATTCGATTGGAAAATGAAACGGCTAGTGCCCTTTTTAATAGTAGAAAGTGATTGGAGGGCAACTAACCCCCCTCTCAGGCCCACCATTTCCCCAAACACATCCAATCAAATATTGAGATAGCCATTTTGTTCAATGTAGTTGAAAATTCTGGAAATTAGGTCTTTGAGGATGACTTCCCCCCACAGCCCTCAGGGTAAGGGTTGTAAATTATGCCCTGGGGGCATATAAGGTTTTTATAGAAAGGGCTGTCGTAGAAACTTCAAAAAGTGCTCATTCGATTGGAAATCGAAACGGCTAGTGACCTTTTTAATAGTAGAAAGTGATTGGAGGGCAACTAACCCCCCTCTCAGGCCCACCATGTCCCCAAACACATCCAATCAAAATTTTGAGATAGCCATTTTTTTCAACTTAGTTGAAAGTTCTAGAAATTATCTCTTTGAGGATGAACCCCCCCCCTCCCCCCACACAGTATTCAGGGCAAGAGTTATACGTTATACCCTGGGGGCACATACGGTTTTATAGAAAGCTTTGTTATAGAAAATTCAAAAAGGGCTCATTCGATTGTAAATTGAAAGGGCTAGTGCCCTTTTTAACAGTCGAAAGTGATTGGAGGGCAACTAACCGCGCTCTCACACCCACCATTTCCCCAAACACGTCCAATCAAAATTCTAAGAAAACCATTATGTTCAACGTAGTTTAAAGTTCTGGAAATTATGTCTTTGAGGATGACAACCCTCCCACATCCCTCATGGCAAGGGTTGTAAGTTTTGCCCTTGCGGCATATAAGGTTTTTACAGAAAGTATTTTCGCAGAAACTCGAAACAGGGCTCATTCGATTGGAAATTGAAAGGGCTAGTGCCCTTTTTAACAGTCGAAAGTGATGGGTGGGCACCTAACCCCCCTCTCACGCCCATCATTTCCCCAAACACATCCAATCAAATATTTGAGATTGTCAGTTTGTTCAACGTAGTTGAAAGTTCCAGAAAATATGTGCCTACTTATGTACTACTAGTGCCTTTTTTATTAGTCGAAAGTGATCAGAGGGCAAATGTCCCCCCCACGCCCATCATTTCCCAAAACGCTTCCATTCAAAATTTTAGAGATGCCATTTTGTTCAACGTATTTGAAAGGTCTGGAAATTAGGTCTTTTAGGATAACAAATCCCCCAAACCTTCAGGGCAAGGGCTGCAAGTTGTGCCCTGGGGGCATATAGGGTTTTTATAGAATGCATGGTCATATAAACCTCGGAGGGGGATCATTGGATCGGTAATCATGCACTCTAGTGCTCTTTTTAAGAGTCAAAGTAATCGGACGGCAGCTAACCTCCCCACCCCCGTCACGCACATACACACGTCGCATTGTCCCGAAATGTATCTAATAGAAATTTCGAGATAGCCATTCTATTCAAAATAATCTAAATATCATATAACAAGGCTTTTGGGGTTTAAACAAACTCCAAAGATTAGGGACAAGGGCTGTAAGTTATGCCCAGGGGGTATTTAAGGGTCTTATGGAAGGGATGGTTTGTTTAACTTTAGAAGAGGCTCATTCTTTTTCCCTGAAAAAGACTATGTCAATATAAAACGAACATAAATTAATTAAAAAAGATTTTCAACAAAATAAGTTTTTCAAAAAAAAATAGAATTCCATTAAACCAAAAATAAAAAAAATAGAATCAAATAATCCACTGATCATACAACTACCACAAATCAGTATCAATAAGTAAATGAAACCCCAAAAAAAAACAGAAATTAAAATAAATAAGAGAGTCAAACTCAAAACGAGCAGAAAATAATATGAGTAAGGTTCTAAACCCTTATGCTTTCTAAAAGCCAGAATATAATTTGTAATTTGCTAAAAAAAATTCTTTTAAATGTTTTCATTTTTACAACTTTAAGAATTCAAAATTAATTAAGATTTTAAGGTATCAGCATATGTTTAGTAACCTGACAATGCACATTTTTTTTCATTAAATTCATTTGATTTTTTTTCAGTAAAGTACAAATTATATTCTGGCTTTTAGAAAGCACAGGGGTTTAGAACCCTACTCAGATATTGAGGTTGACTCTGTTGTTTATTTTAATTTCTGTTTGTTTTGGGTTTCATTTATTTATTGATACTGATTTGTGGTAGTAGTATGCTTGGTAAATTATTTGATTCTGTTTTTGTTCATTTTCTGTTTAATGGAGTTCTTTACTTAATTTTGAAAAACTTGTTTTATGGGAAAAGTTTTTTTTATTAATTGGGTATCAAGAGCAGCCTTATTTCTCGTTAGAAGTTGTAAAAATCGTTAATTTGTTCTTCAGTTCCTTTAAAGGCACTGCCCTATCCCCCTCGGGCCCTTTCAACATCCAAAACATTTTCACAATTTTTCGGTTTGTTTCTTCAACTTTTGCTTACTGCAAAACTTCGGGTTTTTTCATCAAGTAGGAAATCCGCATGACCGCTTTTATTCACGAAGTGACAAAACTCAGACAAACCTGTTGTGAGAAAGCCTTATTTTGTGTGATTTTTGTAAATGGAACGAATCCCTAAAATGTGTAAACTCAGAAAATAAAGGTCAAATTATTCTATAGCATTGCGTTGCCTCTGAGAAGTGGTCGTATAAACTTTGGAGAACTCAAATGATTAGAGATTGAAATTTCTAATGCACCTTTTACGAGTAAAAAGTGATCCGGTGACGACTAATTGTAACCTTCTTTTCCCTTCCCAACCTTCTTTTCCCCAAATTCGTCAAATCGAATTTTTTGTATAGCCATTTTGTTCAATTTAGACCAAATATAATATAACAAAAACTCCAGGGATAAAACAGCACCCCAGAACCCGGTGGCAAGTGTTGTAAAATGTTCCCTGGGGGCATATAGGGCTTTTATAGAAGGGAAGGTCGTATAAACTTCGGAGGGGGCTCGTTCGATTTTAAATCAGAATTTCTAGTGTCCTTTTCAAGAGTCAAAATTGATCGGAGGATAACTAGCCCCCCCCCCCGAAGGCCCTTTTCCCCAAATGTATCCAATCAAAATTTTGTGACAGCTGTTTTGTTCAAAATAGTTTAAAGATCAAATAATAAAAACTCTGGGGTTGACACACGCCCCAAGAGCCCGGAGATACCTGTTGTAAGCTTTGTCCCGGGGTCATACAAGGTTTTATGTAAGGGGTGGTCACATAAACTTCATAGATGGCTCATTTGATTGGAAACTGAAAGTTTTAGTTACTATTTTATGAGTCCAAAGTTAAGGAAAAGCATCTATCCCCCCCTTCCTGGCACAAACACCCTCTTTTTTTCCCCCAAATGCATCCAATGAAAATTTGAGGTAGCCTGTGTGTTTGAAATAGTCCAATGATCAGATAACAAAAACTTCTTTGTCAGCATACCCCCCCCAGAGCCCAGGGAAGGGTTGAGACTTATGCCCCGTAACATATAAGCTTTGTATGGAAGGGGCGGTCGTATAAACTTTGGAGGGACTCAAATGATTAGAAATTGAAATTAACCATTTCCTAGATAAAGCTCATTTCCTTGATAACTTTATTAATTCTGAATACTGGTTATATTTCTAGAAGTTGACAGGCTAAAAGGAAAGTAATGTCAAATGTCATGATGTGTATCTGCAGGTTGTGCTAAATATAAGTTACCAATTTTAGATTACTTGAGCATGTTCTAATTCTGCTTCTGTCCTCGTTGCATGTACATTTACTGTATTATTTGTATAAATAAACATTTTATGCTCTACGCATAAACTTTATGAAAGTTAGAGACGCTAGACATCCTACACCGGTCGAATCCCATATTGTAGGCCAACGCTACCATAAGACTACAAAGAAGAGAGCAAAGAGAAGAAGTCACTTTACAAAGTAGTACACAACTTTACAGAGAAGTAGACAATTCACAGAGAGGTGAATCCAAAAACTTTACACCGTCGTCGAATCTTCAAAAGGAGCTCATTCAATTTGAAATTGAAAGAGCTAGTGTCCTTTTTAAAAGTTGAAAGTGATTGGAGGGCAATTAACCCCCCTCTCACGCACACCATTTCCCCAAATTCAAGCAATCCAAATTTTGAAATCCATTTTGTTCAACATGGTTGAAAGTTCTGAAAATTAGGTCTTTCAGGATGACAACCCCCCCCCAAAGCCCTCAGGGTATATGTTGTAAGTTATGCCCTGAGGGCATATAAGGTTTTTATAGAAAGGGTTGTCGTAGAAACTTCAAAGAGGGATCATTCGATTGGAAATTGAAAGGGCTAGTGCCTATTATAATAGTAGAAAGTGATTGGAGGGCAACAAACCCCCCTCTCACGCCCACCATTTCCCCAAACACATCCAATCAAATATTGAGATAGCCATTTTGTTCAATGTAGTTGAAAATTCTGGAAATTAGGTCTTTGAGGATGACCTCCCCCCACAGCCCTCAGGGTAAGGTTTGTAAACTATGCCCTGGGGGCATATAAGGTGTTTATAGAAAGGGCTGTTGTAGAAACTTCAAAAAGAGCTCATTCGATTTAAATTCGAAACGGCTAGTGCCCTTTTTAATAGTAGAAAGTGATTGGAGGGCAACTAATCCCCCTCTCAGGCCCACCATTTCCCCAAATACATCCAATCAAAATTTTGAGATAGCCATTTTTTTCAACTTAGTTGGAAGTTCTAGAAATTATCTCTTTGAGGACGAACCCCCCCCCCTCCCCACAGTATTCAGGGCAAGAGTTATACGTTATACCCTGGGGGCACATACGGTTTTATAGAAAGCTTTGTTATAGAAACTTCAAAAAGGGCTCATTCGATTGTAAATTGAAAGGGCTAGTGCCCTTTTTAACAGTCGAAAGTGATTGGAGGGCAACTAACCGTGCTCTCACACCCACCATTTCCCCAAACACGTCCAATCAAATTTCTAAGAAAACCATTATGTTCAACGTAGTTTAAAGTTCTGGAAATTATGTCTTTGAGGATGACAACCCTCCCACATCCCTCATGGCAAGGGTTGTAAGTTTTGCCCTTCAAATATTTGAGATTGTCATTTTGTTCAACGTAGTTGAAAGTTCCAGAAATTATGTGCCTACTTATGTACTACTAGTGCATTTTTTATTAGTCGAAAGTGATCAGAGGGCAAATCCCCCCCCTCCACGCCCATCATTTCCCCAAACAAATGCAATCAAAATTGTGAGACAGCAATTTTGTTCAACGTATTTGAAAGATCTGGAGATTCTCTTTTAGGGTATAACGAATCCCCCCCAGCCTTCAAGGCAAGGGCTGCAAGTTGTGCCCTGGGGGCATATAGGGTTTTTAAAGAAAGCATGGTCATATAAACCTCGGAGGGGGCTCATTGTATCGGTAATCATGCACTCTAGTGCTGTTTTTAAGAGTCAAAGTAATCGGACGGCAGCTACCCTCCCCCCCCGTCACGCACATACACACGTCGCATTGTCCCGAAATGTATCTAATAGAAATTTCGAGATAGCCATTCTATTCAAAATAATCTAAATATCATATAACAAGGCTTTTGGGGTTTGTTCAATTTAGACCAAAGATAATATAACAAAAACTCCATGGATAAAACAGCACCCCAGAACCCGGTGGCAAGTGTTGTAAAATATTCCCGGGGGGCATATAGGGCTTTTATAGAAGGGAAGGTCGTATAAACTTCGGAGGGGGCTCGTTCGATTTTAAATCAGAATTTCTAGTGTCCTTTTCAAGAGTCAAAATTGATCGGAGGGCAACTAGCCCCCCCCCCCGAAGGCCCTTTTCCCCAAATGTATCCAATCAAAGTTTTGTGACAGCTGTTTTGTTCAAAATAGTTTAAAGATCAAATAATAAAAACTCTTGGGTTGACACACGCCCCAAGAGCCCGGAGATACCTGTTGAAAGCTTTGTCCCGGGGTCATACAAGGTTTTGTGTAAGGGGTGGTCGCATAAACTTCATAGATGGCTCATTTGATTGGAAACTGAAAGTTTCAGTTAATATTTTATTAGTCCAAAGTTAAGGAAAAGCATCTATCCCCCCCCCCCTTCCTGGCACAAACACCCTCTTTTTTCCCCCTAATGCATCCAATGAAAATTTGAGGTAGCCTGTTTGTTTGAAATAGTCCAATGATCAGATAACAAAAACTTCTTTGCCAACATACCCCCCCCCCCCAGGGCCCAGGGACGGGTTGAGACTTATGCCCCGTGACATATAAGGTTTGTATGGAAGGGGCGGTCGTATAAACTTTGGAGGGACTCAAATCATTAGAAATTGAAAGTTCCAATTCAACTTTTAAGTATCAAAAGTGATCCGATGGCGACGAGCCCCTCCCCCTACCAACCTTTTTTTCACCAAATATGTCAAATTGATTTTTTTATAGCCATTTTGTTCAAAATTGACCAAAGATACTACGGAGGGGCTAATTAGATTGTAAATCAGAATTTCTAGTGCCCTTTTCAATATTCAGAAGTGATCGGAGGGAAACTATTCCCCCTCCCCTCCCTGAAGACCTTTTTTCCCCAAATGCATCCAATCAAAATTTTGAAACAGCTATTTTGTCCAGAATAGTTTAAAGATCAAATAATAAAAAATTTGGGGCTGACACAACCCCCCGCCGACACATAAGACGGGGCTGACACATAATATTTTATGTAAGGGTAGTCGTATAAACTTCAGATATGGCTCATTTGAGTGGAAATTGAAAGTTCTAGTTACCTTTTTAAAAGACATCAAAAGTGATCGGAGGGTATCTACCCCCCCCCCCTACGCTTTTTTCCTCAAATGCATCCAATAAAAATTTTGAGACGGCCATTTTGTTCAAAATAGTCCAAAATTCAAATTACTATTACTTAAGGGTTGAAAAATCCTCCATAGCACCCGGGGCAAAAATTGTAACATGTGTAAGTTATAAGTTTTTAAGAATCTAAATTGATCAAAAAGTAACAGGCCCCCGTCCCCTGTGCCTTTTTTCCCCAAATACATCTTATCAAAATTTTGAAATAGCCATTTTGTTCAAAATAGTCCAAAATTCCAATTACTTTATCTTAGGAGTTGAGACATCCTTCCTAGCCCTCGGGGCGAGGATTGTAACTTATGTATGTTGCCCATTATTAAGAATATACGGTTGTTTTAAGGAGTTTCTTAGAGTATTTTTTAAGAATTGAAAGTGATCAATGGGAAACTAGCCTACGCCCCACTTTACCTAAGGGCATCCGGTCAAAATTTTGAGATGGCCAAATAACTATGCTTCCCGTGTTGAACCCCCCAGCCCCGGGAAAATCGCTCTGAGTTACGGAACTTAATTATTGCTACTTTGATACTTTGTTTACTTTGATACTTGGATTTAGTGATTTACGGAGTAACTTCGATTTACGATGCAAGGGCTATACGCTATGCAAGTTGCTTATTGTTACTTTGATTCTTTGTTTTCTTGTTTACTTTGATGCTTTCTGTACTTTGATACTTTGATATTATTACTTTGATACTAGTTTTGATACTTTGAGGGGAAAAAAAATATTTGGAAATAAGGAGTTTTTTTAAAACTTGAACTTTTTGCAATAGAAAAACAAACAAAAATTAATTAAAAATAGCTTTATGAAAGTTTTTTTCCCAATTCTTTCCGAAAGAATTGGGGTCATGTACTTCTAATGAATGGTGTCTTCATTACAAACAAGAGTATAGCTACTGCCCGTTTCCCGAACGGTAAAAGTATCATTCACTTACATAGAATTATCATTCTCTTCCTTAAGTGGCTACAAAATTCTGCAAAATTTGTTTGCCTTTTTTATTATAATAATGGAGAGAACAGAATTCAAAGACTAGTGAGAATTGGATTAAGAATTGGTAGTTAGACAACGCTCGTCTTAAGGGAGTAGGGTTTATGTACTTCAACTGAATGATGTCTTCACTATAAACAATAGTATGGTTACTGCCCATTTCTCTAACGGTAAAAGTACAAAACCCGCTGCGTGTTTGGCGCTCTACTAAAAAGAATTATATTACAAACATTTTCTTTTGTACTTATTGTACCACAATGAAAATAAAATGAAAATTGCCGGAAACCAGACCAGGATTTACCAATAGACCCACTAGGCCTTGCGGCTTTCACTATTCCCGAAGTTTTGGCGATTTCCCCGAAAATCTTGCCAAAACAAAGTGGCAAAAACGGTTGGGCCTAAAAGCGTCAAAGCTTTAAATCCGGCCCTGGGTGAAACAAAATCTTGAGCTGGTGAGCTTTCAGCAATTAATATCATTATATATCAAGTATTTGGTTTTATTTATTAGTTATTACCAAAACTGTTAATTTATTCTGGAATTAAAAAAATATTTTGAAACAGAGAATTTTGAAAAACTTGAAACTTTGGCAATCAAAAACAAACAGAAATTCATTCGAAGAAAAAACTTCCCGAATAAGCACTTTCCTAAAGAGGAATAAATGCAATAAGAAATTTAAGAAAAGAACAAATAAAATTAATCTAACTCAAGATAACCAAATATTCCCATTAAAGACTAAATAAAACCCAAAACGAACAGAAATTAAGTTAACAATCATGTTAAACAAACATACAGTAGGTTGTTGTTGTTTGTTGTTTGTTTGTAGCACTCCTGGGCAAGCTGCCCATTGTGCACGTCTCCATGATTTCATCAGACCCATTAGGGATGAAGGTATTCCACGTCAAAATTTCGGCTGTCCAGCGGGTGTTCTGTCATGACCGAGGGTCAAATAATTTAAAAAAGCCATTTGGCCTTTGTCACTGTGGTTAGGGAGGGGTTTTGAAGAATCTCAAGGCAATAATAAGCCAATATCAGGCTGTATTCAACTCTGTCCAATGGTGTCACAAATGAGCCTCCATATTTACAATTCAAACACAACTGGCTGATATGGCAATTAAAACTGATGAGCTTGGCTTGCAATAGATACACATACTCATACATATAGCTTACATATCACTAATTTACATGTACAATATTAAAATAATTTGCAATAATATTTATATATACAATTATTAATACAAATTACAGCTCTAAGTGTAGCTTAGTATCTACAATAAAACGGCCTAGTACTTCCACAGATTTTTTCCTAGCCCATGGTGGTGCCTGTGCATGGCCCAGGATACTTCTGAGCGTGAATGCACCAAAATACTTTAGGCACGCTTTTTTAAGTGGCAATCTCTGTCTCTCATACTTTTTACAATACATTAAAATATGTCTAACATCCTCTTCTACATTGCAGACCTCACACAAACTGACTTCCAGTAGGTACTAATATAAATGTGTAAATAAATCTTAAAACGAGTGAAACTTAAATTGATTGTGTAAATCAAGTTTGAAACGAATAAAGATCACTACAAAGAAGAGTTTGGGTTTTACCTCCTTTTCTCACTGTAAAAGTCTAAAACCCACTGCGCCATTGGCCCTTTACAGAATACGATTTATATTACGAATATTTTCTTTTGTACTTATTAAAACATTGAAAATAAACATAAAATTTACAGTAAAATTAAATTTTGAACTGATGAGCTTTCACCAACTAATATGATTAAATTTAAAATATTCAATTTAATTTTGTTGGTTTCCAAGACTGTTCAAGAGAGATATAGCTTCATTATAAACAAGAGTTTGGATACTGCCCCCTTGCCTAACTGTAAAAGTCTAAAGCCTATACGTCATTGGTGATTCACTGAAAACAAATCATATTACAAATATTTTTTTTTCCAGTTATTGGAGCATTTAAAATGAAAATAAAATTACAGTAAAATAAAATTTTGAACTGATGATCTTTCAACAATTAATAGCATTATATATTAAACATTCAGTTTGATTTTATTTGTACTTTTTAAGACTGTTCAAGACACATATAGTTTTCAGTAAAGCGCCAATGACTAAGTAGCTATTTTCAATGTTGTAATAAGTACAAAAGAAAATATTTGTAATATAATTCGTTTTCAGTAAAGTGCCAATGACGCAATATGTTTTAAACTTTTACAGTGCGAGAAGGAGGCAAAACTCAAACTCTTCTTAATAGAGATTCTTGTTCGTTTCAAGCTTGATTTGCATATTCAATTTAAGTTTCACTCATTTTAAGATTTATTTTCATTTACTTGATTTATTTCCAAATCCAGTTCAATAATGCAAGCTGCTTTTTTTTTATTCAATTTTATTTATTACATTAGAAAGTTGGTAGTTATAAAGCGCCCACGGCAACTCTTGTTATTGTCTCTGTCCTAATTTCATTCTGTCTTTCCCAAAAAATTAAACGACCCTCACCTTTCTAATTTGTGCAATAAAAAAAACATTTAGACAACCAATAGACTCATTTCATAAAATTACAATGTTAATCAAAACTATCGGTGAAAGAAGCTACTCTACCGGGTAGTGTATCTTTTCTAATAGTTAGGGACTTATGGCGGAATTTGAAATCATTTAAGGTATTAGAGCAAGTCATTGTATCAGTAAGGTTGGAATTCACAAGTAAACTATTCAATTAGGAATTGAAATGAAATAAGGAATTCAAACCACTGTTGAAAACTAGTCTAGACAAATAGCGTCAATGCAATGCTGATATCGGGCTAATACGTTTCCTGCTAAGTGTTGAAACTTTCTCAAAGATTCAAGACGTGAAATAATGAAACCAGTGTTTAAAGCTGCAATAAAAAAGGCAATTCATTAGTAATCCCTTTGAGTAGAATGGCTATGCAAGGAATGAGATTATACGAGTACCTTCTACCTCTGCTTCAACAACTGAAACAATAGAAGTCAAAGAACCCTTTTCATCAACTGTACGTATTTTGTTATTAGAGCAAGTCATTGTATCAGTAAGGTTGGAATTCACAAGTAAACTATTCAATTAGGAATTGAAATGAAATAAGGAATTCAAACCACTGTCGAAAACTAGTCTAGACAAATAGCGTCAATGCAATGCTGATATCGGGCTAATACGTTTCCTGCTTAGTGTTGAAACTTTCTCGAAGATTCAAGACGTGAAATAATGAAACTAGTGTTTAAAGCTGCAATAAAAAAGGCAATTCATTAGTAATCCCTTTGAGTAGAATGGCTATGCAAGGAATGAGATTATACGAGTACCTTCTACCTCTGCTTCAACAACTGAAACAATAGAAGTCAAAGAACCATTTTCATCAACTGTACGTATTTTGTTATTAGAGCAAGTCATTGTATCAGTAAGGTTGGAATTCACAAGTAAACTATTCAATTAGGAATTGAAATGAAATAAGGAATTCAAACCACTGTTGAAAACTAGTCTAGACAAATAGCGTCAATGCAATGCTGATATCGGGCTAATATGTTTCCTGCTTAGTGTTGAAACTTTCTCGAAGATTCAAGACGTGAAATAATGAAACTAGTATTTAAAGCTGCAATAAAAAAGGCAATTCATTAGTAATCCCTTTGAGTGGAATGGCTATGCAAGGAATGAGATTATACGAGTACCTTCTACCTCTGCTTCAACAACTGAAACAATAGAAGTCAAAGAACCCTTTTCATCAACTATACGTATTTTGTTTGAAAAAAGTGACTTTTTCTTTCACTTACTTTTTAAATATAACTGGGTAAATATTACAAGACAAGAAATTGATTGAGCCAAGGCAAGAGAAGAACCGACTAAATCACATTCTAAGAGTTATGTAGTAGAACTTGACATGCATAAAATTTCTCATGTTCTAATTTTACAACAACTAACATACATTAGAATTTTCCATGTTCCACTTTCAAGACAAATCTCCGTTTTCAGAATTGGAAATTTAAAGTTTACAAAACTTAAAGTTGCCAGGTGGTGCGCATTTGCGCCATTTGGGCGCTCTTTTTCTTTTTCCTTTTATATATCTGTCTAGAATCTAGACAGATATATAAATGGAAAAAGAGTTTGGAAAGGGGAGAGATTTTATTTCTGTACTGTGTTTCCAATATATCATCGATGTAAATGACAATAAACCAAGGGGACTGCTGATAGCAATAAATTAAACTCTAAAAAATTCTTTGAAGATTTTGGGGGAGGGGTAGACAGGCCCCAAGGGCCCCTAAATAGGTATAGGTGTTGCTTATCCGACAACTAACCGAGACTATATCAAGTAGTAATCCTGCGCACGTTTGCCGCCATTTAAGTCTCGTGAACGTGAAACCCTAATCGGGTTAGTCCAGGGTTGTCACCCCTTGTAAAATTTTACTAGATCTTGTAAAAAGCATATCCACCTTGTAAATCTAGTAAAATGGGGGTCAGGTCTAGTAAAATCGAACAAATCTAGTAAATTTTTGCCAAAATCTAGTAAATTTTTTCCCCTCATCTGAAAACATTTTGTTGGGAAAACGTACCGGAGGCAGTTGACTGTTGTCTTACTGTTCCATTGACATTTATTCTGTGGTCCCAAAGCACGACAAACTGCTCAAGACTCAAGTCCTTTGGCGTGAAATTCGGCACTTTTGAAATCTATTTTTTTAATCAAGATCTGGACTTATTGGATCTGAATTTTTCATTTTATAATTAGGCGATTAGTCGTGAAAGGTATATTGAGCAAAGGCTTCATGTTTGCAGGCTGAATGCCTGTTGGATGTTTTTGGAGTTACACCTTTGTGCTTATCCTTCTCTTAAGTCTCCTCTAGGCTAGTTGTATTTCCTTGTAATCACAGTTCATATAAATATCCAGTATGATCATTCCCTATCTCACCCATTATAAAAACCCGGACCGGGGCGCGAGTGCTCCAGAGAACGTAGAAACATCAGCGGCGTCAGATCTTTTCACGGGTAGACAAGTCAGACGCGAAACAATCGGAAACAAGTGAAACCGCTATTACGAATAATGCACTTTACGCAAAACAATCGGAAACAAGTGGAAACCCGCTATTAATAACTGCACGAAGAAGTGGGAGGAGCTTTTTGTTCGCACCGAGAACGAAGACCAGAAATGATCTCCGATAAGCTTACTGGATAATTATATGAACTGTGGTTGTAATGCTCCCTTTCAGGGATGGGTCTACAGGCTAAAATATTTCCCGGTAAGGTATTTTGAAGTACCTACCTCCATTCCTCCCTGTAAAGGGTCCTGACCTTTGATGACCTTTAAAAATCTGTGAGTCATAGAAGTGAAACCTGGCAAAATAGATCTTCTGCTTTAATGAATTACAGCAAAATTGTTTTCAGCTTCATAACTTTGCTCAATCCCGATTTATAAGGTTTTAAAGATATGCAAATACATTTCCTAAATTTTGAAATTAAAACATTGATATGGCTTAAAATTCTACTCAAATAACTTAAATTGCATTTTCAGAGCTAAAGCCAGAGAAAAAGAAACTGATAACTGAAAATTAAAGTAAAATATTCTTTTGTCAAAATTTCAATGGGTATACACCTGCCATGTGGGCAAATTTCAGGACCCTCTAGAGAGAGAAGGAGTGGAGGTAAGTACTTCAGAATACCTTCCTGGACATACTTTAGCCTGTAGACCCAAACCTGAAAGTTTCATTTTGCAAGACAGCCAAAAGTAGCTAAAGTAGAATTTTACCAAATTCAATCCTCATCCAAATATAACAGTCATTTCTGGTGAAAATTAATTCCAGAAATTTTAAAAAGCCTGGAGTTTCCAGATTATCTGATAGAAAACCCTATTTTCAGTTTAGTTTTTGGCTTACTTGGAGTTCAGGGTCTCGGCCACCACACTTACAACCCTGCAGCCCACCCTTGAATCACTTTGTACCCCTTAAAAGCTTGATTTATAGAATCTAGGGGATGAGTTTCCACTGGAAATTATTGCTATATTTGGATACAGCATTAAACTCTGAGGCAAATGGTATAATTATTTCCTAAATATCTCATTATCATCCTATATTTGAAATTAATTAAAAACAACTCATTTCTCAATCTATGTTATTCAGTAACATGTACTGTAAAGTTATAGAAATGCTGCCCAGTAGATACAGGATATGAACAACTCATTTTTTATTGTCTATTCTGGTTCTATCAGGCACCCTACACCATAGTGATAGCTAATCTTGCTCATCAGCACCATTATCAAAACAACTGTATATTATTCAGTCTATCATGCTGGGTAAACATGCAGAACTGCTACCCATGCAGTAAAGGTGAAGAGTTGCTGTGCAATGGACTAATTAATGCATAAGTTGTCTTAAATCCTGCTTCTATTGAGCTGCACTACTGCATTTTCACTGCATGGGGAGCACCTCTGAACCTTTACCATCATATCACAATACTGTTTCAAACGCTGGTTGTAACCACGAATGCTCTGCCAAGACAAGCATTTTTTGAATAATGCTCTGATATCCTTCTATTGGCTGATTCAGGACCCCCATATCTGCAATATGGGGGGAAAACAAACTTGTTTTCTTATTTATTTTTCTTATAATTTCTAATATAAACAATGATTCTTTCTATAATTAATCTGTATTCTAATGTTAAATATCTACGAGAAATTTCAACCTAATTTTCAATTAAGTTTCAATCAGTGGTGTAGTAAAAACTTTAAATTTAGCATTAAGAAGTTTTTCCTTGTTTCCATAGTATTCTCGCTTGGTGTGACTAAGGTGGATTTAGAAGATCAGGGGGAGGGGTCCAGTTTTAGATTACCCCACAACAAAAAGGCGATTTCGCGGTATCTTGTATTAATAAAAACTTTGACAAAAGAATTGAAAAAACTAAGGGGAGGGCCTTTGGCCAGCAGGTTATTTCACTGCCTTTGGTACAGGTACAGTTTAGATCTCCCTGTAGTGTAGGGTGGAGGACCTAACAATAGAACTGGGATATACAGTAAGAAAATAGTTGTTTATATTCTGGTTCTACTGGACAGTATCTGTGAAACTTTACAGCTTAATTGACTGAATAATATACAGTAGGAAATAATTGGTTTTTATCAGGGGGGAAATAATCTGCAACCTTATCCTGGTTTCAACAATACTCTATTTTGTTTTGTGACAGTTAAGGTTTTTTCTGGCACATTTTCAGTATTGATTCTTGTATATTTGTCTTTTCATTGACTTTTCATAAGACACAGTTGTGTACACTTTATTTCTTGACTCTCATTTCATGCAATAAGTATATTTCTCTAATATTTGGCATAAGTATAGTCATAGCTTTTGTCATAACTTTAACACTGTCATAGCTTTGTCATAGCTTTTATCATAAGTATAGTCATTGTTTAGCTGATGAATGAGGAAAAAAATTTCGATATTCTGGGCTTTCAATTCCAAGTTCAATGCTAAATACTTTTTGAGGTCAAAGTTTTTAATTTCAGTGAAATTTGTTTATATACCATATCAAATAAAGGAATGTGAGGCTCCCTAAAGATGCAGTAATCAACAGGAAACAATAAATAGAAAAGAGAAACAGAAGAACTGAACCAAAACACAAGCCTCGACCCCTGATCTCAAGCAAGCCAAAAACTAAGGCAAAACTAGGGTTTCTAAATTCTGAAACCTGGAAAATTCCTAAATATTTCAAATTTATGAAAGGAACTTCCGGTAGACATGTTTGCTATATTCAGATAATGGATTGAACTCTGAATCCAATGGTATGTTTATTTCATAGCTATCTTGGTGAAGGTACAAATTAGCATATCAGTGTTTTGTAGGTCAAAAAATCAGAAAAAAATCAACTATTAAATTTGTCCACTTACAGTCCATTTATTTTAATGCTAGAGTTTACCTTTAAGCTAGTATGTCTAACTTACACTGTTACTTTGCTTGAAAACCCTGATTCGCCATTCGCCGGAAACTAGTTCTGGAAGCAAGGCCGTATCCAGGAGAGGGGGGGGGGGTTACCCGGTTTGAACCCCCCCCCCCCTGAAACTTTTGACCGAGTCGAAAATAAGTTGAAAATTAGTAAAACCTAGGTAAAAATCAGTAAAATTAGTCGAAAACTGAGTCAAAAATTAGTACCCCCCCCCCCCCCGAAAAAAAATCCTGGATCCGCCCTTGTCTGGAAGTTATGGATATTTGGTGATTGATTTTCGTTTCGGTTTTTCAGAATGTCTGGAAAGAGGAAAGCTCCACTTGTCAGCCAGTAGCGAACATTAGACAGCTTCATACCCACATTGAACAAGCAGAAAACACGTGTCAATCAGCAAACTTCGTACAAAACAGGTTCGTTAAATATACTGGTCCTGAAGACAGAATAGAGATTGCTAACGCTGAGACAGACAATGCTGCCCCTAAAGATACAAGGCCGGACTGTGTTCAAGAATCAATAGAAATTTTGGAAAGCAGTATTTTGCAGGAATCCGATGAAATTGCATCTACATCTGCCACAATCGATCTGACTGAGGACTCAGAGACTCATACGAAGTCTGTTGGTCACAAGTGTAAGAAGATGCACTATGCCCAGAAGTTTCGACCAGAGTGGTTGACTGATTCAGTGCTGAAACCTTTCCTTATTCAATCGCCAGACGGAGGCAAAAAAGCCTATTGCAGATACTGTCAGCGAAAACTGACGGGAAGTTTGACTGTCATGAAGAATCACGCAACTAGTGAGATTCATAAGAAGAACATGAAAGCAGCATTGGGACAGCTGACAGCTGAGGGAGCAGTTGGAAACGAGCAAAGGCAGGAAAAATAGAACAGTGATAGGATGGTTTCAGCTGCTGAATTACTCCTTGCAGTATGGGTTGTAGCTGAAGACATTCCTGTGACAAAAATTGATACTCTCGTTCCCGTTTTGAAAAAGTCTTTTGAGGAGTCAGCTACAGTCAAGCATGTTAGAATGAAGCAATTTACATTCAATGACATCGTTAAAAATGTTATAGGACCTCATGGTGAGGACACTTTAGCATCTGTTCTTCAGAAGAACTTTTTTTCAATAATCGCCAACGAAAGCACAGACAGATCAGATACAAAGTCCTAGTTGTTATTGTGAAGTATGTAGACAGTGAGAATACCGTGAGGGTAGGATTCCTGGCACTACTAAAGGTGGACGACGCAACTGCAAGTGGGCAAAAGAATCTTCTGACGAGGTACTTTAAGAAAGTTGACGTTCCATTAGAAAATATGATTGGGATTGGTCTTGATAATGCGTCGGTCAATATGGGGCGCGAAAACGGCCTTGCAGCCCAGCTGCTGCATGAAAATCTGCAGTTGCTTATCCTTGGTTGCACTTGTCACGCTGCTGCATTTCGTGCTTTGGCTGCAGCGAAGCGCTTACCTGCTGAAGTCGAAAGTTTTGCGAAAGAACACATAAACTTTATAAGCGCAAGCCCTAAGAGACAGTTGGAACTAAAGGTTTTTCAGGAGTTTTGTGAAATTGCCTACCACAAACTTCTGCGGATTAGCGGCACGCGCTGGTTGTCGCTTGAAGCCGGAATTAACAGATTACTTGAACAGCGGCCAGCCTTGCATTTGTATCTGACAAACTTGTCCCTAACATCGTCAGACAGCTCTACAAGGGATAAAGCCAAAAAGCTGCTAAGTGCGATGGATATAGGCGTGAATAAGGCCTACTTGTACTTCCTCTCGTATATACTGGCAAAGATCAACAAGTTCAGCCTTGAGTTCCAGTCACGTGGAACAAGGATTCATTGCCTTTTGAGACGTACCCGCTAGCTTTACTTGTCTACTCTGCAGTGTTTCCTTCCTCCTGAGAAGCTCAAAGGTAACTTTACTTCCCTGAACGTGAGCAGTCCTGAAAACTTTTTGAAGCTTGAAAACTTTAAACTTGGGATGAATACCGAGTTGCACCTTGAAAGCCTGTCAGTGGAAGATCGACGTCACTGGGTGCAAGCTATTCGGAAAGCCTGTTTTGCATATCTTATTGACCTTGCTAAGCAGATCCGTACTAGGATAAGACTGGATGACCCTGTTCTTACATCTTTAGAACTTCTGGATCCACTGAAAGCTATGAGCAACGAAACTTTGTCACTTTTCCTTCTTTTACAAAGGTTTAAACATGTTGCTGTTAGAAACTGTGGAAAGGAAAGGGAGAGGATGAAGATTGCTGGAGGACCTTAATAGTGAGTACGAGAAAATTCCAATCCGAAGCGAATTTATTTCAGAAATAGTATCAGAATCAGATTTAGAGTCTCCTCCTACATTCTGAAAGAGGCTTACCAAAGTGACAGATGATAACAGGAAAGTCAAGTCCCGAGTGCTCCCAAAGTTTACATTGACCCTTTGTGCTTTACCCCAGTCTTCAGCCAATTCAGAGCGGTTTTTCCGTTTAGATATTATCAAGAAGACTTGACGAATCCAATTAAGTATCGACATTGTTAGAGCTCTCATCTCACGCAATCCAAGCAACTCTGCCTCAGAGACACAAGATGTGTTTCGGAGTGGGAGATTCCGCCCGCTCTGATTGATAGATGCAGAAAATGGAAGATGAACGCGAACGAACCCGGTCCCTGGGAAACAGAAGAGGGTTTGGTTTGGTCGAATTTGGTCTGTCCAATCGGACTTTATTATTATTTGTTTTTTACTTTGAATTTCATTTTTCGTGGTCGTTTTTTTTTTTTTTTTGTGTACCTGAAGTATTTGTGAAGCCTAGTTGTAAGTACATACTGAAACTAAAAACTTTCAGAAAAGTTGGTTAAACTATAAAGTAAGGCCGAGCCTGTCGAAAATTAGGAGGCTGGAAGAAACTGTTTGGACCTAATGAATAACTAGGAACACATTTCCTACATATTTGAAGGCAAATAAGCCGAATGGCCAAAAGAAATCATTAAGATGTCGCACAAGCAGAAAAAAAAATACTCACTAGCTACTTTTTATTTTTGTTTTCATTTTGATGATAAAAAGTATTTACTAGCTTTCTCACGCCAATGCGCGTGTCGCGGACCATACCGCGACACGTGCTCTTTTTTGGCAACATCTAGTAAAACGGAAGCCAATCTAGTAAATTTTATCGCCCAAAACTAGTAAAAACCAAATGGTCACAGTGACAACGCTGGCTTAGTCGGATAGTCTTGCAAGTAATCCTAGGATGCTGAATAAACAGGGTTGCCACTGTAGTAGATTTTACTAGATTGTAAATAAATCTAGTAATCTGAGGATCTAGTAAATTTTCGAAATCTACAAAAACTAGTAAAAAGTTATGATTAATAGTATAACAAAACTTTTTTTTATTTTCCATAATTCAGGAAAATAATTTCGTAAACAGATGACAATTTGCAGTTTTATGCTTGTCGATTTACAGTTTACAATTGGCTTGACATGTCACATAGGCTAGCTTCAAAATTCAAAGATTGGCCTACTGAGAAGGAAATAGTAACTACAAAACAGTGATTAATGTTTATTGAACATCCTATTTAAAACTCTAAATATAATCTTCAGTAAATTTCTACCAAATTATATTATTGACTTACACATAAAGTGAATACACCATTTGATGCCTTTTTTTATGCTGATTACGAATATAATAATCATTTCTATCGGAAATGGATTTTAAGCCCCCCCCCCCTATATATGCCAATTTGGGGTATATTTTTACAACCTAACCTTACCTAATCTTTCCGTAACTTTACATTTTGTCCCTTCCCTGCATAATTTTTATAAAAATAGGTAAAGATCTAGAATAGCTTCTCTTGAGAAGGTGATATACTAGAAAAAATAAGGTAAAATTCTACTTTAACTACGATAAATAAAAGTTCAAATAGGGATAAAATCCTTTTAATAGACAGTGATGACAGAAATTCACAAAAATACCAGATATTTTGGTCACATATACAGTGACCGTCATCAGTAGTAAAACTAAAATAAAACAATTTAAATCAAAAGTTTATATACTAAATCAAATAACACTACATATTATTTGAATCTCTAATTCTTTTCAAAGCAAAGGCGGAAGCTATTCTCCTTGACCTTCTTGGATTCGGTTCATTAGCGTTCAATGATATAACATTTGGACAAAGGTCAACTACATTGGGTGAATTGAACTTTACTCTCTCAGATTTTAATAAATTATCATAGATAGAGTCCAGCCCATATTCACCTGTATCCCGATTCAAAGCAATATTCTTGAATAAGATTTTCTTTATTTCAAGAATTTCACGAAAATTTTGCTTTAAACCCCGATCCCTAGAAATCAAAGAGACATTCTTGAACAAAATAAAATGGTCTGGAAAATTAAAAATATGTTCTGAAAGGGCTGAAGTGAAATCTTCAGACTTAGAAACTTGCTTTTATTTATCGTCATGGAAAGGCAGTGTGGTCTCCGAAATTATCTACTTTAACTACTTTTGGCTATCTTGGAAAGGGGTTAGGTTAGGAAAATGAAACTTTCAGGGATAGGTCTACAGGCTAATGTATGGGTAAATTTGCAGGTGTCACAATATTTTAGCTAGGATGATAGTGAATACAACACTTTATGCCTTTTTTATGCTCTTTCATAATTTTATAATTACTACTGGGTCAAATTGCATCTTGAGTCCTTAAACGAACCCCAAAGGTATTCATTTTTCTAACCCCCCAAAGAAGTTATCTACATTAGTTAAGTTATTGAAAAGTTGTTAAAAACATATCTCTAGTTTAAAAATAAGTTGTTCAAGAGTAATATATTCAAAAACTGCTTATTTATAACAATTCAAACCTCATTTATTGGGCAATACAAATATAAACTGTTTTCCTTACATTTCAAGTTTTTCAAATACCATCAACAAAAATAGCACTGAATTTCAGCAAACCACTCAATTCGTGATAGCATAAGCCTTTCAAGGACTTTACAGAAATCTGGTAAAACAGAAATAGGTCAGTAAGACTTGGGGTCACTAGATGGGTAAGAAGGATTTTTAAGCAGGAAAGACCTGGCAATCTTCCAAGCTTCTGGGAACTTTTAAACTGCTCAAAACACATTTCAAATTCAGTGCCTGAAAAAACAATTATTATTTGCACAGTCCATGACAAACTCCGTGTTGGATGTGGGTGACCTAAAAAAAAAAGCTTTAACTTAAATACTTGAATTGAATGATTGAAAAATGGCAACACTGCTTGGAAATGAGAGAAACGCCCATAAAACATAAAATAATCTTAATAAAAGTTCTAGTGCCCTTTGTAAGTGACCAAAAATATTGGAGGGCAGCTAACCCCCTTCCACGTTTCTTTATCCTAATGTTGCCTGATCAAATTTTGATATATCTGTTTTGTTTCGCATAGTCAAAAGATCTAGTAACTACACCTATGGATATTTGACTCTCCTCAGCCTCCGGAGGAAGGGCTGCAAGTTATAAACTTTTCCCATTATTTACATATAGTGTAGGCTATTGAGAAGTCTACATATATTTTTTTGGGGAATTTTTCTGGGGGATGGGGGGGGGGGAAGTTTATGTGACAGGATCTTTCCATGGAGGAACTTTTTGTTATTTAAGGGTTGGATTTTTCAGAGTTATTTAAAATAATCAGTGATTAAAAAACAAATTCAAACTGAAAGTAAGGAGGAGTATTAAGATTTAAAACGAACAAAAATTATGACATATATGAGAGTACTGTCCCCTCATCAATACCTCCCTCTTGACGCTAAAGTTCTTTTTTGAACTTTTATAAAGGTTATTATTCTAATTAAACAGCCCTTGTGTTTCAGGAGTTGTTCATAAATAATTGGAACAAAAATTCAAACTTTAGCGTAAAGAACAAAGTTTTTAAGAGGGGACAACTCCCCTCATATACATAATAATTTCTGTTTGTTTTAAGTCTTAATGTTCCTTCTTACTTTCAGATAAAAAAACTTATTTTTTCTTTATTACATGTTACTAGATAACCAATTGATCATTTTACCATTAATATATTTATGGATTAAGCAGCAAAAAAGGAAACTTGCTTTGCAAAAACCTTTTAAGTTTCCAACCTAGAAATTTGTTTAAAGCAGTTTTAAAAGGTTTGCTCTCTATAACTTGAAAACGCAAATAACTAAGAATAAAAATAGATGGCATGGTCTACAGAGCCTGCAATCTGCAAAATTAATAAACTTGTCAAAGACTAATCTACATTAAAACTTAAATCAATTAGCTGAGCTGAAAGGGTTAAGCCTAAAAAAAGGTACAAACTTGTTTAATTAGACTAGTTTAATAAGATATTAGTTTTTTCAACAGGTGATTCCATAAGTAGGATTTTATACTTGGGTTGATGTCAAGGCTAGACATGTAACATAGGCTAGCTTCAAAAATAAAGATTGGCCCACTGAGAAGGAAACACTAACTACAAAAGAGTGATTAATCTTTATTGAACATCCTATTTAAAACTCTAAATATAATCTTCAGGAAATTTCTACCAAATCATACAATTGACTTACACATAAAGTGAATACACTATTCGATGCCTTTTTTTATGCTAATTACGAATATAATAATCATTTCTATCGGATATGAATTTCAGCCCCCCCCCTCTATATATGCCAATTCGGGGTAGCCTATATTTTTACAACCTAACCTTACCTAATCTTCCCGTAACTTTACATTTTGTCCCTTCCCTGCCTAATTTTTTTTTTCAGAATAGTTAAAGATCTAGAATAGCTTCTCTTCAGAAGGTGACATGCTTGAAAAAATAAGGTAAAATTCTACTTTAACTACTTTTGGCTATCTTGGAAAGGGGTTAGGTTAGGAAAATGAAACTTTTAGGGATAGGTCTACAGGTTAACGTATGGGTAAATTTGCAGGTGTCGCAATAATTTAGCTAGGATAAAAGTGAATACATCACTTTATATCTTTTTTCATGCTCTTTCATAATTCAATAATTGCTTCTGGGTCAAATTGCATCTTGAGCCCTTAAAGGAGCCCCAAAGGTATGCATTTTTGTAACCACCCAAAGAAGTTATCAACAGTGGTTAAGTTATTGAAAAGTTGTTAAAAACTTATCTCTAGTTTATAAATAAGTTGTTCAAGAGTAATATATTCAAAAACTGCTTATTTATCATGATTCAAACCTCATTTATTGGGTAACAAAAATATAAACTGTTTTCCTTACATTTCAAGTTTTTCAAATACCATCAACAAACATGGCACTGAATTTTGCAATTCAAAACTTTGCTGTTGACAATTCAGGGTATATATTTGCACATTAGGGTGCTGGGGGTGCATAAATTTAATGGTATCTTTCCAGATGACCATATAATTTAATTAGGATGAAAGTGAAAACATCACTTGGTGCTTATTTTATGCCCTTTCATAATTTAAATAAAATACTATTGGGGCCCATTTAAAAGCTCAAGATGTAATTTGCAACAGAAACAATTATTGATCATAATTGTTATAATAAGACACTCAGGGAAGTGTCTTGGGTCCTACATTATTTAATATTTTCATCAATGATGCTCCTTCCATTATCAGTAGTAATTCAACTCTTTTTGCAGATGACCTGAAGCTTCTCGGACCAGCTTTGTCCTGTGAAGATCATGCCCTGCCACAAAATAATCTTCATCTGCTGGGTCACTGGGCTGAGGCCTGGCTTCTTGAATTCAATGTTGCCAAGTGCCATATCATTCACTTTGGCAAACAGAATCCATGCCGCTCTTATTTTTTCTTAGGCCACCCACTCTCCTCTGTTAATAGTGAGCAAGATCTAGGTGTCACTATTGACAATGAATTAAAATTCAGCACACATGCTAAGAGATCTGCTGCTGGGGCTAGTTCAACCTTGGGTTTGATTAAGCGTACCGTCTCCACTTGTTCAAAGTCATCAGTCTTCTTTATAAGGGACTTGTACGTCCTAAGCTTGAAGTTGGAATGTCACTTGCCTCTCCATATTTTAAAAAAGATATAAAATTTCTTGAAGATGTCCAGAGACATGCCACTAAAGTTATATCTGGCATGCAAGAGCTTTCCTATCCTGTAAGACTATCAAAGTTGAATCTCCCTATACTTGTATAAAGGAGAAATAGAGGGGATGCCATTTTAGCCTTTAAGTTATTGGGGGCTAATATTCTCCCAGCATTATTCCCTGCTGTTAGCACCAATTCTAGAACTAGAGGTCATCAACTGAAAACTTGTCAAGCAGTCTACAACATATAGAGTCTGTACTGAATTCTTCTCAGCACATATTGTCAACAATTGGAACAGATTATCTAATGAAACTGTTACTGCTGAATCCGTTGATGTTTTTAAACAAAGGCTAGATGCTGAATGGTCCTCCAAAGAGTGTAAATTCAATTGGGATGCTATCGAAGATGGAGCAGCACCTGGTCACCTGTGATTCTTGCATACAATTAGTCATCATTCCAGAGCTCTACAATGAGAAATCCTTAGTTTGCTCCTAGCTGCAATTTAAGGTAATAACTGAAAATTAAGGTAAAATGTTGTTTTGTCAAAATTTAAATAGGTATAGACCTTTCATTTAGGTAAATTTCAAGACCCTCTAGAGGGAGGAGTGGAGATAGGTACTTCAAAATACCTTCCTGGGACATATTTTCATTTTCCCTGAAAGTTTCCAAGATAGTCAAAAGTAACTAAAGTATAATTTTACCAAAAATAAAGAAAATTTTTGTGTTGTGGACAGTTAATCCCTGGTCACCCACCCCTAATTTTTCTTCATAGCCCTAAGCTATTCAATTAAATTGATATAATAATTGACTAAATCATATTAAAGAACAGTTAAAATTGAAGAAACAATGGAAATATGGAGTGTAAATTTAGGACCAGCACTGGTCATAATGAGACATGTTAAGAAAACAATTTTTACTTAATAATATGCATAATAATTCTAGTTTGCATATTTTCCAGGGGGAGCACTTTTATCCTTACTATTTTTACTGTTGTACAATCGTGTTTAACAAAGTTGTGTAAAATAAACATATTTTATTGAATTTTTCAGATTTCAAATATTCTATTTAGGGAAGTTAAACACCATCACTGCCATCTACCAAAAATATATAAATAGGCTAATATGAATAAATTTAGGTTAGGTTAAATTACCTAGATGACTCTTGGGTGTTTGTTTCAAAACAATTTTCAAGACTTGGGGTAATGACAAAATATTGAAAAATATGATTGTAAAACTGGAAAAACAAGGAAAATAGTGAGGATAAAGGTGCTCCCCTTGGATAGCATGTTAACTAGGATAGTTTTGCATATTATGAAGTAAGAATTGTTTTCTTAACATGTCTCCTTATGACCAGTACTGGTCCTAAATTTATACCCCACATTTCGTTTGTTTCTTTAATTTTAACTGTTGTTGAATATGATTTAGTCATTTACAATGTAACATTAATTGAATATATATATATATATATATATATATATATATATATATATATATATATATATATATATATATATATATATATATATATATATATATATATATATATATATATATATATATATATATATATATATATATATATATATATATATATATTTATATATATATATATATATATATATATATATATATATATATATATATATATATATATATATATATATATATATATCACTAAACCACCCTGGGGAAAATACAATTTTTTTCTCAAAGTTGTGACCTATTTAGATTGTTTATTGCCAGAAATTTCAATATACTAGTTTTAAGAAAAAGAAAAAAATTGTGTAGCCAGTTTCGAGGCCAAGCCTTGGTACAGCTACAAAGAAGACCTGTATATAATAATTCTCTTTATTTCTTGTTTTCTAACTGCTGACAATGTGAGCCTCTTCTTATAGTCCTGATGTCACCATGGGTTTAACAAAACAACCCCGGGAAAAATACTAAGTCACCCTTAAAGTTGTAACCTTTTTAGTCTAGGCCCTGGTGCTTGACATGTGCCATATGTGTTTATACTGATTTTTGTTGTAAGTAGTAACCTCCTTCTGTTTTAATAGGCCTCTAAATATTTCATGGTTATTCAGTACTACTTCTTCAGGAAAATGGTGGGCTCCACAGGGAACACAAATAACTTTGAAGGGTTCTGATGACTTGTGATTCAAAGTTGTATGGTTTATGGCATCTTTGTCTGTTTGTACTGTGTTTTCTACCACCTTTTGTTAGAGTTGAAGATTTTGATTGTATTCTTATGCCATATTTCTTTATTCTTCAGTTTTATTTTTTACTTGTTCCGATTTTTGCTGTCCCTTGCCTTGTAAAAGCAAACTTCTTTATTCTTGTCTTCAGTTTTATGCCTTATGATACTTGCTTTCTCAATATTATTTGTCGTTCTTGCTGCCACTTATATTCTAACCGCACATTTTTGTTCTTGCTCTTGCATATTTTTTAACTACATATTTCTCTGTCCTTTACTTTCATCTCAAATTTGCTTTACTTCTTATTGTCACATGTCTTGTATATGCATATCTCTTTGTTCTTCACTTTGGTTTTTGATATGGTGTAATTATTGCTGAAGCGGGTATTGTGGTAAAGCTTTCTAATTTAGTTAATTATTAATTTAGTAAAAATATATAAGACGCAAATATGAGGTTTTGAAATACTACTTTTTATTAAGATAAGGAACATATCCTGCTAAATTCTGTTTAACGGGAAATTGAGAAATTGCCACTTCCTAGCAAATACACGGGAAGGTGTGGTTGATAAAAATGTATAAAAGATACATTTTATCGGAAGGGGAAATCTTATACTAATTATTATGCCGGACTGACCTCTGGTCTGTTGTTTTAGAAACACTTTGGGACTTTGTCTTATCATTGTAAGTGTCTAAGTATCTATTTATATATTATTGTTGTTTTCTTGAGACTTGTGGTCTACTTGGGACAGCCAGTCCCAGTAGACAGAATATATCCGATTATATTATATGTTAAATGAATAAAAGTATTGTATTTTAGACAACCTCTCTACGATCTTTTGTTATCCTCTCGAACATACCCAGTCGGAACGCCTCATTAGTTCGGTCATAGCCTAAGGCACGCTACCAAAGTTCAATTACCTTAGGGCCAGAGTTTATCTCCCCTATAAAGGGAGAATAAAGGCATCTACGACTACAACCCCCAAATACCACAAATAACACTTCACAACAACTGGTGGTCGCTGGAAAAACTGGGTCGAGAAGGATATATAAAAATAATGAATTGAAATAAAATGGTTTTACCAGAGGAAAAAGCGACGTCCCTATCACAAGTACTTGAAATTGCAAAAATTATGACGCTATCTGAGGGAAAATCAGACGTAAATGAATTTATTAGAAAATTAAAAGTATTCGACGAACTAACTGAATCGGTTTAAGATAACGTCAAAGAGCATTGCGTTGCAGCTATATTAAAAAGACGCGCCCTTGAACATTTTGAAGCAATTAAGGAAAAAGAGCCCAAGGACATCAGTACTCTAATTGAATCTTTTAAAACAAGATTCATTGAGACAAGCATCTCCGAGAGGCTAAGAACAGAGGTAGTCACATTCGATACCTCAACTAGTATCAGGGAATATGCAAACAAAATTTGTAGATCCGTGTGTTTACAATCAGAGAAAGGCAGAAATAACGATACAGTACAGAAAGTGCAACTACTTAATTTTACCTAAGGATTACCGAAAAAGTTATTAGGACCAATATCATCGCGAAAAACTGAAAATTTAGAGCAGGCTATAATACTAGTCGAAACAGAGGTAAAAATTGACGAGGCTATGAAAAAGTTTGACCAAATGTCAATAAATAACACAGGAGCCCAACAAAGTAAAAAATATGAAAGGGGACAGAAAAGGGTGAACTTTGAGGAGCCGAATCGTGAACCAAAAAGGCGCGACGGAGGCCGAGGGTCGCCGTCTAGGGAGATAGCTGACAAATTCCACGACCTTGAGAGATTAGCAGCTAATAACTATAGAAAATATGGGCACCCTCCCTCACCAAAGGCAGATAGTTGGGGAACCAACAAGGACAGATCAAAAATATTTAGAAATAACCAGGAAATAAACAAACAAATTAAGAGAAAATTTTATTGCTATTATTGTAGCAAACCAAACCACTATGCAGCAGATTGCTGGCATAAAATACCCAAAGAAGGCCAGACGTACAAGATAAGACACCAATTCAGAACGCAGGGGGACAGAAATTTAGGAAGACAGGGAACAAATAATGCTCGGCAAACACCTAATAATATTCCTGAATTTAGGCCTAGAAGGCAAACGGTTAACAATACCCAGGGTCAAAGTAGCAGCGCTGAAGAAAACTGGGATAATCCCAGAAATTTTTGGCCAAACAGTGGGACTTTAAACGGAGAAACCAGCCTGTAAGGGTCGATAGAGTGCTTCGTGACAAAGACGCCTATATAATTTAGAATGTTGTGATACAAATACAAGTAATAATAATTTACCGATTCTGCGTTGTTCTAAAATTGAGTGTTTTCATAATTTACCAGATTTACTAGAAATAGATGAATTTAAATCATTAATTCGATAGGAAATCTTTAATAAGTTTCCTCCAAGTGTCAAAAATCGGATAAGCAGATGCCAAAATACTCTGACATCAGTGACAGGGCACAAGCTGACAATTTTGGGAGAATGTCCACTATAATTTAGTGCAGGGGATAAAGAAATAACAGTAACAGTAATAATATGCAATCAGCTACCATTTCCTTGTATTCTAGGAGTAGATGCCATCAGAAAATATGGTATTGTATGGGAACCCATATTCAATGCAATCACAATAAATCAGGCAAATGACAGCAATAGGCAAATTTACGTAACTACAAATAAAGTAAGTGAAGATTCGAATTCTAACCTAAATATAGGCGGAAAAATCAGAATAGATGGGAGAAAGACAGCTCGAGCTCTAGCGACATTAAATGAAAAACAAGAAAATTTTAAACAGCCTGAGGCTTTGATAGGGGGGTCTATCATAAGAGAATACCAAATGACTTCTATTGACAATTATAAAAATTTGAAAGATCATAACGATCTTGAAACTATTAAATCTAAGCGATAATAAGATAAAAAACAGACAGGTAGAGCTTGAATCAGTAGAAAAGATTTCAAATTCAGAAATAAAATCGATAAACCGTCAGGAATTAAGCATAAGCTTCACTTCTAACCACGAACATTTATCCTCATTAAAACCGCAACCACAAGAAGAGTATGCAATGGCGAAAACGGATTTTTTGCAACAATTTGATTTAAAACATTTACCAGAAAACGTAAAAACTAGGGTGGAAAATATTCTTTGGGATTTTAAATGGACTTTTGCAAGACACAAAGCAGGTTACGGATTAACTCACTTAATCACGCACAAGATATCCACAGAGGGCCCTCCAATCAACAAGTCACCGGATAAAACACCTTATCATTTAAAGCCATGGCTAGAAAGCCAAATAAAAGAAATGGAAGATCAGGGTATAATTAAAGAAAGCATTAGTGATTGGTGCTTTCCATTAGTAATAATCAGAAAAAAAGATAACACCTGGAGATTAAGTATAGACTTTAGATCACTAAACGCCGTCACGATTAAAAACGTGATGAAGTTACCAAGAATTAATTCGATTTTAGATTCATTGAGAGGCTTGATCTATTGCTCTAGCTTCCTTTAAATTACAAGAAATTTTGAAAGTACTTTATCTGACGAAAATAAAAATCAAACTATCTAATTCCAGGATAATATGAGAATTTACCCGCCTCAATATGTACCGAGAGGATCATCAGTTAGTTCAACTCGTTTTATTCGCCTCATGAATTTAGTGTTAAAAGATAACCAATCAGGAAGAAAAAAAGATACTTTGGCTTATTTAAATGATGTAATTTTGTTTAATGAAAATTTGGAGGACCACTTGGTCGGACTTAGAAAAATACTGGAAAAGTTTGAAAAACCAGGCATAAAATTAAAACCAGAAAAGTTAAAAATAGTATTACCAAAATTAGTATTTCTTTAACCCCTGATAAACCAACGTACTATTACACCAAATCCAGAAAAATTTAATGTCATAGAAAATTTACAGCCTCCTAAAGATAAAAAAAGCCGAAGATCAGGTTGTGGGCTATTAAGCTATTTCAGACGATATATTAAAAATTATGCCACAATAGCAAAACCTATGGCGAGCCTTTTAAAGCAATCAGGTAAATTCAAATGTCCAGAGGACGCAAAACAAGCACTAAATGAAATAAAAAGGCAATTATTACTGGCACCAATACTAAAACTGCCAGATTTGTCACAAGACTTCTGTTTGCAAACAGATGCTTTGGGTTACGGTATCGGGGTTATATTATTAAACAATAATGCAGAAGGAGTAGAATCAATAGTTCATTACGCCAGTAGGTCACTGACGGAAGCAGAAAAATATACTCGACAGTTGAAAGGGAGTGTTTAGCAGTTTTAGTATTTAGAGAACATTTTCGACAATTTTTACTTGGAAAAAAATTTATTTTACGAGTAGACCAAAAATCATTAGTTTGGCTATATGCGATGCAAAACACTTCAGCCAGGCTGAAGCGGTGGATACTCCATCGACAAGCATACTCATATACTCCAATATATATAAAGGCCTCTACAAATATTTTACCAGACTATTTATCACGAAATCTAGATAAGAAAGAAAATGGGATGGCAACCATCCAGAACGAACTGGAAGGGGTAGAAATACTTTCAAATGAGAATATTTCAAAGCATCAAAATAAAGGCGATTTTTGCTTAGCACTAAAATTTTTTTAATGAAAATGAAAAGAACTGACAGAGCACTTTAAACATTTTTAAAGGACTTAGACAATTTTGATCTGGACGAAAGTAAAAATATTCTAGTAAGATACCATAGACCATCGCAAGAATATAGAAAAAATGACTTAAAAATTATTCCAGTAATTCCAAAATCTCTGGAAGGAGAAGTTTTACAGATGGCACATGCAACGATTGGCTGTCACATGGGAGAAGCAAAAACTATGGGGAGACTGAAGGGAAATTTTTATTTTCCAAAAATATACTTCAAAGTAAAAGCTTTTATACAAAGCTGCCAAGAGTGCGCCAAACGAAATTCGCCACCATAGACCCCTAGGGCTGAATTAGGGCAATACCCCACCCCTACAGGGGTAGGAGAAATAATGTCAATAGACGTTTGGGGATCCGGGGGAAGTTTACCAGTTTCCAGGAAAGGAAACAGGTGTGCACTAACCATAGTAGACCATTTTAATTCATATTTATACACTTTTCCAATTAAAGATGAAAAGACAAAAACCATTGCGAAAGTTTTGGTCAATCGCCTATTTCTGGAACATGGGGTTTTCCCTAGAGTTTTACTTAGCGACAATGGGCCATATTTTAGAGCCAAATTATTAGACAAATTACAGAATATCTAGGGGTTAGACGATGGTTTACCTCGTCTTACTTAGCAACTGCTAATGGAAAGGTTGAATTTAAGCATAGGGAATTAGCTTACATGCTGGTAATACATGCAAGAGAGGAAAATAAAAATTAGGATGAACATTGACCATTCGTAGTCTTTCCAATAAATACGGCTTTTTCCCGTACCTGAAAAGAAACGCCATTTTTTTGTAACATATAAGAGATCCCAGAATTTCTTTAGATGAAATACAAAATGACAGAATATATTACAACCTAGACCAATATAAGCAAGAGACGGTGATGCGAATGAAAAAAGCTATGAAACAAGTTAAAGAGAATCTAGAAAATACGAAAAAAGAAAAAAAAGAAATATAAAACAGAACAAGCTAAAATAAAATGAGTTGCAGTTTAGGAGATATGGTTTATGTTCACAAAACGAATCTTGAAGGAACAAAGAAGTTATACCCGAAATGAAATGGACACTTTAGAATTACGCAATTTCTACCAAATCACTTAACATAAGCTATAAAACCTTAGCATACGAAAAATAAAGAAATTATATAACGCACGAAATTGAAAAAGGGATATTTTCGAAATCGAGGAAAACAGAGCCTACTTTTCGAGAAGGAGAAATAAGGGGAACAATTTCAGCTATCTATATCAGAATGCCATATGAATTTATTAACTTTTTAACGACCACTACAGTTGGGAGAATTTAGCTCAGACTTTGCTGCAAACTTTCCAAAACAAACAAGAGAAAAAAAGAATTGTTCAATATTCATCGGATACAAGCGATGAAAGCGACATAGAAGAGCCTCAAGCAAAACCTACTGGTTTAAGACATAATAAACCAGAGGTTAGATCCAAAGAGGAAGAAAAATTGGAAGAAACTTAAGAAGTATCCGATTTTCATACACTAGACTCACCTACGGTCATAGCGCAAGAATGGCTTTTGGAACGAACGCCATTACCAGACACAAGCTAACAGAATGGGACACCAAAAATTCTTGGAAAGAAACCGATATAGCTAAACCTGGGCCATCGTCAAGAAAACCTTTGAGAGAAAAATTATGGAGAACAGTAAAGAACCCAAAGGGGCAGCAAGAAGTTCCTTTGTCAGCCGCATAAGTTGCTAAAACACTTATGAAAAAGGCCAAAAATCAAGAGAAACAAAGATTGAAGATATTTGACGAGGCAACAAAACAGCACTCGGACTCAGAGCCTTGTAAGCCACACTCTAGAAACCACGAAAAACTTGCCAATATTATAAAAAAGAAAAGCAAAAATTTGGAGCCCAGAACTCGGACCAGGAAACGGAGAAAGGCAGAACAAGCGCAGCCCCCAGCAGATTAATATTTGAATAAAACAATAAAAAAAAATATATTAAATAAAAATCAAACGAGTATAAAAGCCCCTAAAGAAATATCTATATTTTCTTTTTTAATCGGTACATGGAGGACATCAAGTTTTCCTTCAAATATATATCGCCAGTAAAAATTATGAACGTCACATTCCAACGACAAGTTATTAGCTCCGATCGGAAGTGACATCATGGCTTCCTGCAAAAAATTTTGCTTCCAATACAAGATAAGACTTCGCGAGCGGTGAAATGTCAAGATTTGACAAAACGAATTAGGCTTCGTTTCATAGAAAAAGAAAATAAGTAAGGCCATATAACTTTTAACTGGGTGTAGTAAACCTAATTAAATTATACATATTTAGAATCAGCATTAAAATGCGATTCTTTTGATATGTATATTGAAAAAAAACTTTTTTCTTTTTGGGGGGATAATTTAAAAAAAAACGAAGGAGGTTAGTTTACTGAAATTGGGTCATTGGAAGCTAGCAAATTTGGAGTTGAGCTCAACCACTGCTGGCCTCTCGTTGTTAAATACATGCAATGCATCTACTGACCTTCGACTCTGAGGTGACACTTTCAGTCGAATTTGAAAAAAAAATTGTTTTTGAAGAATTTTAAAATAATTATAATAGGAAAAACAGCAAGAGTTTACATTAAGTGCGCACTACATGTATAAGCTAGCTGTAATCTTGTTATAAATAGTCAAAGATATAATAAATTAAACACTTACCAATAAGGAAGATATGTATAAACAAGAAGCCGTAGATAAAATGGGTCACAATTTAAAAAGTTAACTCCGTGTAAAACAAAATTTTCTCGGGTATAATTAATTTCACATAATAAATAAATTCACAACAAACCATTGACGGAAATCACAGGGTGACGACATTGCAGGTGAAAAACACCAATGACGGAACTGCATTTTGAAACAAAAAATGCTAAGAGTTGTCACTGGGGGGGATCCACCAAGCTAACCAAATATAGATCAGAAAGTAAGTCAAACTTTGGAGGAGGTTTGGGCCGAATGTTTGTGTGAGATACGTCGTGCTAAAATAAATAGCACGACCGTATTTCATACAAACACTAAACCCATAAACTCGTAGAACAAGGAAATATTCAAAATATCACAAAAGGGACAAATTACACTCAATGACTGTATAAAACTAAATCGCAAATTAAACTGAGGAAAATTCCAGACACGAATAATATATTAAAAAAAATTATAGGGAAACCGCAAAAAGATAAACCCTATCTCTAAGCGACTTTTGGCACGACATAGGCACAAATTTTTGGTCAAATACCACAGACATGGAATATATGTCTGCTACGAAAACCACACAAATTTGTGGGAATCAGGATATAGAAAAACGTACATTTTTATTAATAAAGAAAAATTAGCAATTGCGAGGCCAAATTTAAAAAAAAAAGTTCAAAAATCAGCGGAAAAAAAAATCATGAATAAATAAATCTATTTATACGTGAATATATAAAAGTCTAGGGCATGACGCATGAATTCTCTACAACAATCAACGACAAAATGGGTGTAAGCAAAATCTTTAAGGCCAGTAAACGCAACCCCGTATAGATAGAAGACTTTTCAAAAGAATGTATGATAACCGTGATAATACGAATCCTCTCAGAGGTATGAAAATATCATAATATCACATTCTTGCAAGAATCCAAAAAGTTGGTAAAAAGCAACACAAAAATAACTAAAGAAAACAAAGATTTGTTTCAAGTCTTATAAGAACAAGGAGTTTAAAAGAAACTGATAGAGACGTTTCAAAAAAGTAATATAAAATGTATACTCAGGCTTTCAAATCACAGCTGTGAGGTGATATACAGATTGGACCCGTTAAGGAAAACAGTATACAAAGACAACAGGAAAATAGTAACCAATGAATTGTCAGGGCTACGAACTTATTTTCCAAATTTTCGTTTAGAACCCCTAATATGCTGGAGAGCCCTATAAAGTGTAAGACAGCATATTGCAAAAAAAAAAATACGTTATAAGAATACGGAGGAACATAGGGTAATAGGAATCTCTTCTTGTAGACAATGTGGAAGTTTTACTGGTGGGCTGTTTTATCGATATTATTCTTGGGAGAAATTGCTAAGAGGACAAAAACAAAATTAGAGGGCGAGAAAGTACAAGTAGTTGACGGAGGAATTATAATGCAAATACGCCAGGTGAGAATAGTAGAAAATTACTGGCAACTCCTATTTGAAATAGATTTAGAACATTTACAAAAAATGTTAGATACCATAAGATTAAAAAAGGACTCTTATCAAAGGATAATCGAAACTTTTTTGTTGAAATCTAGTAACCGAGAAGAAAAAATAATTTCGCGAAAAACCAGATATGAAAGAATTGCAAATATATCCCATAGCTTTGAGCAATCGGTGCTGGCAAAATTGTACGCAATAAACAGACAAGTAGAAGCAATAATGCATGTGACGAAACACCGCACAAATGCTAATGTTGAATCACTAATAGAAGAACAAAATAAAACGAATATAGCTTTCGAAGATATACGAAAATATTATTTGGAAATAATACATGCCAATATCCCGGAGGAAGAAAAGACAAAAAATTCGAGCAAAACATATTTTCATATCGAAAAAGACAAAAAATCGTTATGGGTAGCTCAGAATGAAAAAATCTCTACTTTAAATTGGACTCTAGGGGAAATTTATAATATATTTGATAGAATAGAGAATTTATTGATAAATAGAAGTAAAGAAGATAAGCCGCTATATGGATAATATTTAGCCGCAAGTATGCTAGAGCTAATGACACATCTGCAAATTTTAGAAGTTCAGAGAGCATTAGGGTTATTACAGTTAGGACAAACTCCGAAACTTCTGTTACCTCCAAAGGAATTAAAAGAGATCTTGTAAATCATAGAGATTTTTGGTTTAAAGAAAGGGTACATGGATGGCTTTCGGAGCTAGATCCAACACGGCCCTCGCGCTGGTATGCCAAGATCGTGAAGGTATTTAATTACATATTAGTAGGACACATCCTAATAAATTAAAAAACGCACTTAGTTCAGAACAATTGCGTATTTACAATTTTTCAAGCTTTTCCCATAGCAACAGCGGGCCTACAGGGAGAAGTAGTCACCATTACATCAACTTCAGAGTACGTACTCGTAGAAAATAACCGAGAAAGACTAATTTCTCTAAAAAAAATTTGGATCATGGACGTTTTATCAAATGGTATTTTTAAACTAGAACTGACCAAAAAAGGACTAAAAAGAACACAAAATGGAAATAGTTTAAATTGCTGGGAAAACATAATTTTAGAAAATCAACAAGGCATTGAAAAAACATGCCATTGGGAAGTTTCTAAACCTTCGGCAACAACTGAAGGAATCATAAAAGTAAGTGTATCAGAAATGTTGGTTTCAAATAATGTTACGCTAGAGGGTACTTCTGTTCAAGACAGAAAAATACCAAATTTTCCACTAATTATATCGACAATGTCAGAATGTAATCTATGGCACAAATATAAAAATTTCATTATTTAAAGAGAAAATAGACTAAGATCAGAATAAAACAATAATAAATTAACGCCATTAAAAATTAAAACAATTTCACCAGGCAAATTAGAATTTTTTCTCAAAAAAGGAAGTAAATGTCTAGTATAAATTTGGAAAAATAATTTTAAAGAGCGTACTAGTTTGCTCCAAATAATGAGAGAAATCTAATAAGAGAAGAAAATAGCACTCATTAAAACAGATGTTACACTCAGAGTAATTAGGGAAGAAAGCATTAAATTTAATGAATTATTTTTAGTAGGGTGCATCATGGGCACAGTATGTGCAAGTCTATTTAAACTTATAACAGTTTTGATTATTTATCAAGAGTAAAATACAAAATTTCAGAAAGGAAGTAACTGAATTACAAGAATTAACGATAACGCCAAGGCAATTGCAAATGATCCAAGAATATGCAGAATACGCAGGAATTATGCGTTAATTTTCAACACGTTCAAAAAAAAATTTTTTTGTTTTTATTGTTTATATATGATTGATATATGAAATTTATTACAGATGAGAAATTGGACAATAATTTGCGTTTTTAATCTTCTCCAGCTTATTGCGGCCGAATTTAGGGTTATAAAGGAGTATCGTTTCGCAGAATGAATACAGTGAAACCCCTGGAAGGCTACTGGCAAATCGCGAGTAGGTTTGATGCTTCAGCCTTACATACCCTCCAGAGCCAAGTAACGATACTTGCAAATAATCTGGAAATGAGAAGAGAATTAGAAAAAACTTTTAACCCGCCTCCTTTCACACCCCTGCAGGTAATAGAAAAAGAAATAAAAGCATAATTATTTCAAACGCAGGCAACTTTGTTGTTCAAAGTACTGAACAACCAAATCAGTGGGGTTTTAGAAGATATAAATAGAATGATAATTACGCTCCAAAACAAAACAAAAGCGAAACAGACAATACATTGGCCAGAAAAAAAAGAAGCCTAATAGGTATTGTAGGGGAAATCTCAGAATATACATTCGGTAACGTATCTGAGACTACGTGGAAGAGATCTGAAAAACGAATAGGAAAAGTCGAAGTAACAAATCAAAATCTTCTACACTTCGTAAGCAAACAACTAACAATCTTAAAACACCACGAAACAAGGATATCCAAAATCGAAGAAAAAGTTAATCAAACAATCAATACGCTTTCCATTTTTAAAAAGGAGATAACCAATGCAGTATTCATAACTCTTAAACGAATAATATGAAACCAAAGTGAAATAATAGAAGATATAAATCTTCAGATGGCTCTACAGTTATTATCTAGTGCCATCATGGAAATATCTCATGAATTTAATCAATTGGAGTTAGAGTTTCTAACCCTTTGACAAAAAATTTACCAGCACGACTCCTAAACCCGGGTAAATTAATAAAAGTACTTAAAACCATAGAAAGTCATTTACCTTATCAATTGAGATTAGGACTAGAACCAAATTTCGAGAATATTCTATACTTTTATAGCATGGTGGAAAACTATTTGCAAATTAAGCAAGGGGAATTATGGATATTTTTAAAGGTACCCCTAGTTAAAAATGAAGAATACACGCTGTTCCAAATAGATACTTTCCCTACAAGATTGATGAACACCACAAGCTGGATTAAGATAAATAATTTTCCCCCATATATAGCCATTTCCAACTTAAAATATAGGATACCAGAGCAACAGGAAATAATCAAATGTCAAAACGATAAACTTCCCTTTTGAAGTTTAGGAACTACATCGCATCTACGCTCAAGGAGAATCTGTGCTATTAAACTTTGGGAGGAGGTGGATCACTCAAATTCCCTACCAAAAGAATGTGATGTTGATGCAGTTAGCGCAATTAATATAGAGCTATGGAAAAAAATTAGTGAAAATTATTTCATATTCAGCGTTCCACAACCCTATATGGCACAGTTGAGATGCAAAAATTCTTCTGGGTTGAAGAATACCAGAGATATACGAATAGAAGGGATGGGGCTAATTAATATTCCCCCATCCTGTCGTGTAAAGACAAGAGAGACAATTGTATCATCTACAATGTTGGAAATTAAGGAGATAAATATGGAGAAATGGGGTATAAAAACGATACCCAACATAAACCTTTTTAAAGCAACAAATGGGGAACAAGATAATGAAAAAATAAAAAAACTACAAAAGATTTTAAAAAAATTAAATGATATCTCCATACCGGAAAACAATAAAAGGAGAAACACCCAGATTTCTTACAACCATGGAAGATCTAAAAAAAAATCTGGACATAAATTATCCCATTTTCCAAACACAAATAGAAAGAACCACTTACTATAAAGGCTTATTAGCCTATACTTGGGGGTATTTCATAACTACTATCGTGGTTCTGGGATTGTTTATATGGGTTTTTAAATTTTGGTATATTATGAAACATCAAACCCTGGGGGGGAAGTGTATAAGAAATCCTGACTGCGCAAAACTATAATCTATTGTTTAAAAAAAAACAAAAAAAACTCATCTACTACCCCATACATTTCGATTGTCACTATGATTTCATTAATATGGAATTAAAAGAGAAATCGATGAGTGTTCTGAAGCGAGTTTGTTAATGTGTCACAGTAATAATTGTTACTAATGTAAATAAATTCGCAATTCGAGTGTTTACGGATGAAAAAAAAGAGTTATACCACTTTTTAAGTTGCTTTGCGAAAAATCGACGTTTAAAAAAAAAAAAAAAGAATGCTTGATGCTTTAAAGTATATTTGTTACTTAACATAATTGTGTAAGTTATTACACAATGCTTATTTATATATACGCTGTTTGAATTTACCTTAAGTTTTAACTAGGATGTAATGTTATATGTAAATATAATGTTCCTACCGACCGCGCCATTTGTAGCAATAGAAAAATTAGTATTTTAATCAATAGAAAAATTAGTATTTGAATCAAACGTATTCTTACTAGTCAAAAATAAAACCTGGCTTTCTCAATAAATCAGATATGAATGGCTTAGGTTTATTTCCCTATTATTACTTCTTATATTTGAACCGGATGCTGTAATTTCTCCAATATACATATTAATCGAATTGTATTTTAATGCTGATTTTGAATATCTTTGAATTATTTCATTTAATTTAATCCATCAAAAGTTATGAGGAATTAAGAATTATTGAACTAGAAAATCTGACGTCTCAGAGCTTTGTTTCCATGGCACGATTAGATCTGACTTCAGGGACACGAATACTTATAGGCTAAACAGGGGTTAGAAACGTTATAAGCCGTAGCGATGACAACTTTTGGTATTTGTAGGGATGAAAAAATGTGGCCTCTTTTTTCTCGAGCTATCTGGAGATCCGATTCCCTGGGAGCATTTACCTTGGAGACATGCGAATTATTTACCTATTATTAGACTAGATGCAGACATATAAAATGAGGAAAACACAGATAAAAAAGGCAATAGATTTATTGAACTTGCATACTTAGTTGCACAGCAATGAGTCCCTTCAAATGACAATAACGGTGACCGAGATGAAAGAGTTTAAGACTTCTATCTCAATGATCCTGCTTCAATTTTACGAATGCTCTCAAAAAGCACTTCTACCCTACTATCAAACATAGCTCTTCAGTCCTGCGCTGTAAGAACTGGCTCACCATTGGTCGAGTGGGCCAAGGATGTGTACCCTTCGTCCAATAAATTGTTTTAATTATTTCTGCTGATTCAAACATTCAAACGGCTCTTATAGTTTAAACTTCCTTAGAAATATTGTACGTAGCATCTTTTTTTATTACTCACTCTCTTAGCGAAATCTAAGGCTTGGATAGCGCCGTTCTTTGTCTTGACTGCACTTTTTCTCTTTGCTGATTAAGGACTTTTCATTTTTGAAACTAGATTTAACTTAATTAGAGGAAGCCAGAATTATCTTTAAAAAGAAGGAACTTTGGTATTTTAAATATATCGCATTATGCTCATGGTACATGACCTCGAGTCAAAGTATTAATAATTTTTTTTTGTAAAATAATCAGTTAAGTATTAAGTTTGAAAAGAAGGATCCAACAAGAAACATAAAGTTTCAATTCAACTGAGACATTATTTTTGGAGTAATTAAAAGAGTGAAAAAAAAGGAAAAGAAATAAACTGTAAAAAATTGAGTTTTTGTTTCTACAATATATGTAAAAATATATTCTTTATGTGCATACTAATGGGAATATTTATTTTAGATACAGCCTAAGCTATATTTTTTTTGGAAATCAAATTTTTCATAACATCCTTTTGGATCCATTTCTCAATCATTTCTTTGATGCATTTTTGGAAAGTAGCAAATTTCAAAGCCATTTCAATTATATCCTAATAACATCAGAAACCAAATCATACTTGATCAACTGATATTTGGAAACTACAGACTACTACAAAATCATCGAAAGTGAGATAAAAACAGAACTTAATTTAGGCCTAGAAAATGTGCTACATAGCCAAATGGCTTATGTTATTGAAATATGTGAAAATGCTTTATGCTGAAAAAATATATGTGAAAATTTTAAAATCAATAATGTTATATGTGATTTACCCAAGGCATTTCTAAAAAAAATATACGGTATATCAACCATATCACACAGATAAATTAAATTATTAATGGGAATTAAATTTAAACTCAAAAAAATTCATGAAACTTTTCTAATATAAATCTAAGTTAAGCAAAACCACTAATATTATGTTTAAGGCGCTTGGGGTCAAGTAAAACAGAAGATGCATATGAAGAGGGTAAAAGAGAATTGTCTGTCCTAGAGACAGAGAAAAAGAGAAACAAGGATGAATTTCAAATTGAAATCCTTCGACAAAAAAAAGAAAAAAAAAGAAGAACATGGCCAATAATGGACCAGAAACATAACCCTAAGGAAACCCATTGAGGGTAGATGCACATAATGACCCAAAGATGGCCAAAAAATAACTGTAAACGAATTTAAATTGTTTTAAAAATAAAATATTGAGAATTGGGACAATTCTTCTTTAAATGGGGATTATTGTGGTAAAGCTTTCTAATTTAGTTAATTTTTAATTTAGTAAAAATACATAAGATGCAAATATGAAGTTTTGAAATGCCACTTTTTATTAAGATAAGGAACATATCCTGCTATATTCTGTTTAACGGGAAATTGAGAAATTACCACTTCCTAGCAATTACGTGGGAAAGTGTGGTTGATAAAAATGTATAAAAGCTACATTTTATCGGAAGGGGAAATCTTATACCAACTTTTATGCCGGACTGACCTCTGGTCCGTTGTTTTAGAAATACTTTGGGACTTTGTCTTATCATTGTAAGTGTCTAAGTATCTATTTATACATTATTGTTGTTTTTTTAGACTTGTGGTATACTTTGGACAGCCAGTCCAAGTAGACAGAATACATCCGATTATATTACATGTTAAATGAATAAATTTATTGTATTTTAGACGAACTCTCTACGATCTTCTCTTAGCCTCTCAAATATACCCAGTCAGTACGCTTCATTAGTTCGGTCATAGTCTAAGGCATGCTACCAAAGTTCATTTACCTTAGGGCAAGAATTTATCTCCCCTATAAGGGGAGAATAAAGGCATCTACGACTACAACCCCCAAATACCACGAATAACACTTCACAAAAGTATTGTAACTGCATATTTCTCTGTTCTTCATTTTTGTTTATCAATACCTTGGGCATTTTTTCCATACCCTTTACCTCAACTCCTCAGATTGGTCTTATTACATTTGGTGGTCTAGGTTGTTGATTTGTCCTCTAGGCATTATGAAAACTGCATAAAACACCTTTTGTAAATTGACTTACTCCACTTAATGTTTTATTCTTAGCTATCTTCCTTTTGTAATGCTGCATGCATCATATATTTAAAAACAATATGATAACTCCTGAAGGGGAGGGGGAGGATGTAGTTTATTCTCTTAAATGAGCATATGAAGAAATATGTATGAGCATATGTAGAAATATGCTCATAAATGATTTTTTTTTTTAATTTAAGTTCCAAACAATTTTTCTTAAACTCTTGATCTATTTAGTTTGTTACAAAAAATCCAAAAAATTTGTGACAAAAAATCCTGTGTGTTAAAAAAATTTGTGACAAAAATCCTAACTTCAACATATGATATGCATTCTCTTAGCTCTCTCTCTTTTTAATTTACAATAATTCCTGATATTTGTTATAGTATTTCTTCTCCTTCAATTATGGTTAGAATTACACCTCTGTATACTTTTTGATCTTTTAAGTGTTCATTTTCGCTCTTTCGTTGCATTAGAGTAACTACTTTTAAAAGCTAATATAAGTATCACCATGAGGGAAAGAAGAGGGGTAGAAAATAAAATTAGTTGTTAAAACATATCAAGACATATACTGTTTTTTCCTATTGACTGTAAACCTATTGAAAGATATACTGCTTTTTGTTTTTAACTCTGTAGACTTAAAACATATTGAAAGATAAGTATTTTGTTTTCAGTTTTATGAGTTTTGATTTTATGTTTTATTTTATTTCTCTGTAGACTTTTAAACTTTTAGGTCACTTTTCACCATACGTGTGTGGACTTCACTTACAGGGAAATACGTCACTGGTTGTTTCAAAGAATCCATCTACGAGTAGTTCCTCAATTTCGTGTGCATCAGAATCTGAAGAAAAACTCTTAGAATATCAGAAAACAGGTTTGAAAAGTCACCTTCAAAATAAAAAGTATGAAAAATTGAAAAGATATAAAAGAACTCATAAAAAGAAAAAGACATATAAATGTGAGGTATGTCACAAGACCGTTTTTCGAATGTGCGATTTAAACCGGCACCAAAGAGTGCATACCGGTGAGAAACCGTTTAAGTGTGAGGTTTGTGACCAAACCTTTTCTCAAGCATCAAGTTTGAACACCCATAAAAGAGTGCACACGGGTGAGAAACCATTTAAGTGTGATGTTTGTGACAAAATATTTTCTACAGCATCAAGTTTGAACACCCATAAAAGATTGCATATGGGTGAGAAGCCGTTTACGTGTAATGTTTGTGACAAAATGTTTTCTGCAGCATCAAGTTTGAACCAACACCAAAGAGTGCACACGAGCGAAAAACCTTTTTTTGATGTTTGTGACAAAATCTTTTCTCAAGAATCAAATTTGAACTCCCATAAAACAGTACATACGGGTGAAAAACGGTTCATGTGTGACGTTTTTCATCAAACTTATTCTCAAGCAGCCGGTTTGAACCGACACCAAAGAGTACACACGGGCGAAAAACCGTTTAAGTGTGATGTTTGTGACAAAACCTTTTCTCAAGCACCACATTTGAACACCCATAAAAGATTGCATACCGGTGAAAAACCGTTTAAGTGTGATGTTTGCGACCAAACCTTTTCTGCCGCATCAAGTTTGAACACCAATAAAAGAGTGCACACGGGTGAAAAACCATTTAAGTGTGAGGTTTGTGACCAAACCTTTTCTCAAGCATCTAATTTGATCACCCATCAAAGAGTGCACACGGGTGAGAAGCCATTTATGTGTGATGTTTGTGGCAAAACATTTTCTTATGCACCACATTTGAACACCCATAAAAGAATGCATACCGGTGAAAAACCGTTTAAGTGTGATGTTTGCGACCAAACCTTTTCTGCCGCATCAAGTTTAAACACCAATAAAAGAGTGCACACTTTTGAGAAACCATTTAAGTGTGACGTTTGTGACAAAATATTTTCTTCAACTTAAAGTTTGAACCGACAACAAAGATTGGACACGGGCGAATAACCGTTTAAGTGTTATGTTTGTGACATAATCTTTTCTCAAGCACAAAATTTGAACACCCATCAAAGAATGCATACCGGTGAACAACCGTTTAAGTGTGATGTTTGTGACAAAATCTTTTCTACTGCATCAAGTTTAAAAACCCATAAAAGAATGCATACGGGTGAGAAGCCATTTATGTGTAATGTTTTTGACAAAATCTTTTCTACAGCATCAAGTTTGAACCAACACCAAAGAGTGCACACGCGCGAAAAACCGTTTGAGTGTGATGTTTGTGACCAAACCTTTTCTCAAGCATCAAGTTTGAACACCCATAAAAGAGTGCACACGAGTGAGAAACCGTTTAAATGCGAGCGGGAAATTTGACCAAGCACCAAAAAGGGCATATGAGTGAGTAGACTGTTACATGTTATGTATGTGAGAATTGTTTTTCGCAAGTTTGCATTTTGAATACATATCAAAGACTGCGTACAGATTAGTAACCTTTCATGTGTGATGTGTGTAGAAAAACTTTTATGATTTTAGCAATTTTACTGGCATTAAACAGTGCTTACAGGAGTTTTGGAATATTGTTGTATCCTTTGTGGTCAATATTCTCACAACCAATTAGTACATCGAATTACTTTTATTCTTTTTTTATGGCTTTAGTTTCCTTAGCAACTTTAGTTTCTTTAGTAATACAAATTCGTTGGTTCCGTTAAAATGCTTGTCTCATATATCCGAACCTATCTCAGTAAAGAAGGGAGTCAGGCAAGGTGGTGTTCTGGCCCCATATACTTTTAAAACTGTGTTTGCGGACTGTTTGCGAATGCTGTCTCCTACTGTGTTTTTAGAAAATACTGCTGTTAGTCACATTGCCTATTCTGATGATGTTCTGCTAGTTGGTCATACTGGGTCAGGCCTCACAAAGAATCTAAATGTTCTGATTAATAACTTAAACATGATTGGGCTACTAAAATCTGTGTTTTATCCAAGTGTTGATGATAGTATAATACTTTGCATTATTTGCATTAACTCCAATCCCAGATCTTTTATGGACTTGCCACAAATTCCGAAAATGGCTAATCTCATCACAGTTTCTGAGGATTCTTTTATTAAAAATGGTAATTCTATACATTTAAATTTTCTGTTATAGAAAAAAAGTTTGTCTTAGTGTTTTTATTTAAAATGTTAGGAGCCATTTTGAGTTCAAGCGAGCTGTTAAATGGAGGACCGCCACTATGTGATTTTATTAACCGTTCTATTTTATGTTTCCTCAGCAGTATTGTCCTAGAGGTCAAAATAAATATGGATTATGGTCCAGAATTTCTTTTTTAAGTATTTGTGTATGTTTGTGTGTAATTTAAATGTGAAGTATTGTTAAAATCGATCTGAATGGAATTGAAAAAACGAATGATGTATATGACCAAACCTTTTCTCGAGGAGGAAATTTGACCAAGCACCAAAGAGGACATATGAGTGAGTAGACAGTTACATGTTATGTATGTGAGAAGTGTTTTCCGCAAGTTTGTAGTTTGAATGCATATCAAAGACTGCGTACAGATGAGAAACCTTTGATATGTGTAGAAAAACTTTTGTGATTTTAGCAATTTTACTGGCATTAAACAGTGCTTACAGGAGTTTTGGAACATTGTCGTATCCTTTGTGGTTACTATTCTCACAACCAATTAGTACATCGAATTAGTTTTATTCAATTTTTATATTGCTAAGGAAACTAAACAATGTGTTTAGTTTCCTTAGCAATTTTAGTTTCTTTAGTAACACAAATTTGCTTGAGTGTTACCAATGTGATTTATGTAAGAAATGTTTGTTTACATCAAGGTTTTTGAAGAATGAGCACAAAAGATTTTATACAGATGAAAACTATTTAAAAGATTATTTATGCAAGAAGTTCTTGCCGTGGCTGGACTGTTTGAACACGCTCAAAGAGTACACAGAGGTGAGACACCATTTAATTGTGATTTGTGTAAAAGGGTATTTTCATTTAAGTCGGCTCTGCATTAGCATCTAATAATCTATTCTAGAAAAATCCTCTCAGTTTTTAGACTACAACAAAACCTTTGGAACAATAGTGATTTTTATTTAAAAAATAAAACTTTATAAAGAATTAAAGCTGCTCCACTTTATAATTCTCACATTTAAATTAGCACTTTTAACATTAATATAGTTTTCCGTTTTTTTTTTTGTTTTTTTTGCAAGTTAAGCTTGTATTTCATCCAATGACCAATGTGGAACCACACGAGCCGAAAAAATGCAAATCCCCATTTCTCGAAAAAAATTCCTCTTAAATTGATAATCTCAAAAGAATCAGAAGTTTACATTGTCCAAAACTGAAATGCATAATAATTAGGATTTTTAAGCAACCAAAAACTTACGCAAGAAAGCAAGATATAATTAGTTGGACAAGAAACAAGAAAAAAAATATTGAAAGTAATAAAGGCTAAATAAATGTGAACTATGGATCAATTGACAATAACAAATTTGTGGTTCATGTGTCTCTTTTTCTTCTTTATAAACGATCCTCACTGAATTACTCCGGTGTCGATTAAAAGAAGAAAAAAAGAACCCTAAGACAAATTTCAGCCACAGGTGCACCACTTTGTTTATGGTATTGTGCCATACAACATTTCATCTACCATAAAAAATTTCACTTTCTGAATTAGTTTAAAATTTTTAGAATTCATGATTTTGTTTGCTTACCTAAGTAGACCACAAGGTTTATTTGAGAGAGACGGTGCCTGAAAATTATTAAAATTACCTTAACTCAAATTCATTGTGTATGATTCGACAAATTCATTGTGTATGAGAGCTCTTATGCACTGAAAAATGTATTAAATGAGCAAGTCCCCTCCTCCCAAAAAAATGGAATTGATACGTCTGTTGTTATTTGTTTTGTGAACGGTCTAAGAGGGATCTGATTGAAACTTATTACTGTAAGTTTCTTTGATAGGCATATCCTAGGGCAGTGGTTCTCAAACTTATTTAGATACTGTACGCCCTTTTACCCACAAAACAGTTTATGTACCCCTTCTCAGTTACCGTTACTAAGTAAACTACTGCTAAATATTAAACAAATCTTAAAGCATTAACCTTATAGACTCAATTATGCATCTTGTTTAAGTAAAAACAAAGAGATATTTTGTACAAGCATTTTTACTTAAAAACAAACACACAAAATTTAAAGAATAAAAAGTGCTTACTTTCAAAGAAATTTGTGAGGTGGATGAGCTTGTTTCCCTTTGCACAGTTTATCGAAACTGGGTTATAACTTTGTTAAATACAATGTTAAATCATCTTCAAAATTTAATTTGTTTCTAGATTTACTTATAAAATAGGTTAAAGTTGAGAAATCCTTTTCACATAAATAAGTGGTGGAAAACTCTACAAAAAATTGAACAGCAGTGCTTGACAGTTCTTTGAATTCCTTCCCAATACCAATCCAGAAATCTAACAATGTAGTACCAGTAGTCAAATATTTATTTTCCTATGTGGGATAACATGAGACTCCAATGAGTTGTTCCTTTCAAAAGGTAGTCAGGTTAGTGTCCATAGCATAAGCATTAAAGGGGTCACATCCTGTATAACTGCTTCTCCGAAAATGGAATGTACTCTCTTATGCGGATCTTCAATGCATTCAAATGCTGGATCATTTGAGTCATGAGTTTAGTGATATCAGATATGTTTTTCTTATTATCCTGTAAAAATGTATGTAATCTTTCAAACAGTTCGATGTTGTTATTTTCTACTTGTTCTTCCCAGCGAATGATCCTTTTTACCATGGCATCAGTTTTCTTTTTTACATACAAAATGTCAGAACCACTGCCCGGCATGGATAAATTCCAGCTGTTGAGTTTTTTCAAAAATATCACTCATATAAGCCAATTTCAGAAGCCAATCAAAATTAGTAAGTACAAAAGAGACCTGGGATTTGTATTGGAAAAAAAAAAATTTAAATTGTTTGTGGAGTTCAAATACACGGGACAAAACATTTCCCCAAGAAAGCCAATGTACCTCAGTGTCTAGCAATAAGCTATCATGGAAGCTCCCTATTTCCTGGCATAGAATTTCACAGTAACAATAATTTTGAGGCCTAGTTTTTATGAAGTTCACAAATTTAACATTCTGATCAAGGACATCATTAAGTTCCTTAGAAAGGTTCTTAGCCACCAAAGCCTCTTGGTGAAGTACACAATGAGTGAACTTACACTCAGTTGAAACCTTTTTAGCATGTCCTAGAAGCCCCGTGATGTGACCGCTCATAGTCTTAGCACCATCCATACACACTGACACACAGTTTTTTGTATTCGGGTAAAAAATCTAACAATTTGAGAATATCTTCACCATTTGTCGATGTTTTAAGTGTCTTACAAATAAAATATCTTAAATATTTCATCTTGAAAATGTCACGTGCAAAAACGATCAGTTGGACAATGCCAGTGGCATCCGTGGTTTTATCAAGTATTATACCAAAGCAAGAATTACCTCGAATTGCTCCGACAAGTTTTTCTTTTGTGTGTTACGCCATGTCACTAATTTTGCTTGAAGCTGTATCGTTTGACAATGGAATTCTTTTAATTCGTTTTGCCTCTTTCTCTCCAAACATGCAAAAAAAACAAATTTCTGCTGCGGCAGGGAGGATTAGATTTTCGCCAATAGTAAGGTTTTTACCAGCAATTACAATCAAATGACTAATTTTGTAGGAAAGTTTTACAGCATTTTCATTTGTTCTGCAAAAGGCAAGATTTTTTGTTGTATTTTTCCTACTTTTAACATCTTCCAAAAGACGTTCAAAGTACTGTAGCTCCTTTTTAACTAAATTCTCTTGTTTGATTTCAAAATGGCGTTTTAAAAGAGAATGTTTCTTATATTTATTTGATAAAATTTCAGAACAAACAACGCATTATGGATTAGGCTCATCTGAGCTTCCAGCCCAAGTAGAACCTAGTTTTAAGTACAACTCGTCATATTTTCTTTTTTTACTTTTAGATTCATTTGCCAGTTTTTTGTCATTTATTTTTTCCTGGGGCTGTTCATTTGTAACAAGACGTTCAGGACTACTTTCATTTTGTGAATTTGATGGCTCAGAACTTTGATTTGGCTCTTCATGAGGCCTTTTTTTTTAGTAATTTATCCATTGTTAATTTTATTTTAAAATTCACTTACGTACCTGAATCAACACACTAACGCTATGTTTAAACAGGATCGAGTGTCAGCAGAATAACAGAACGCACCACAAAAAAAACAGAACACTGATAGCGTACTTGTAATAACAGGCAATACTACTGCAGTGCAGTGACACGAGAGACTGGCCAGCCTTCATAGAAACTCTTATGACTAAGCCTTAGTGACGCGTGCACGACACCCTGTCCCACTGAAACCGCTTGAGAGTCAGAAAGGGACTTCTGACTTTAGTCAGAGTTTCTATGAAGGCCGGTGTTTCTATGAAGCACTTTTTGTTCGTTAAATTTTGTGTGTTTGTTTTTAAGTAAAATGCTTGTACAAAATATCTCTTTGTTTTTACTTAAACAAGATGCATAATTGAGTCTAAAAGGTTAATGCTTTAAGATTTGTTTAATATTTAGCAGTAGTTTACTTAGTAACGGTAACTGAGAAGGGGTACATAAACTGTTTTGTGGGTAAAAGGGCGTACAGTATCTAAATAAGTTTGAGAACCACTGCCCTAGGGTATGCCTAGCAAAGAAACTTACAGTAGTAAGTTTCAATCAGATCCCTTCTTAGACCGTTCACCAAACAAATAACAACAGACGTATCAATTCCATTTTTTTGGGAGGAGGGGCCTTGCTCATTTAATACCTTTTCAGTGCATAAGAGCTCTCATACACAATGAATTTGTCGAATCATACACAATGAATTTGATTTAAGGTAATTTCAATAATTTTCAGGCACCGTCTCTCTCAAATAAACCTTGTGGTCTATTTAGGTAAGCAAACAAAATCATGAATTCTGAAAATTTTAAACTAATTCAGAAAGTGAAATTTTGTATGGTAGATGAAATGTTGTATGGCACAATACCATAAACAAAGTGGTGCACCTGTGGCTGAAATTTGTCTTAGGGTTCTTTTTTTCTTCTTTTAATTGACACCGGAGTAATTCAGTGAGGATCGTTTATAAAGAAGAAAAAGAGACACATGAACCACAAATTTGTTATTGTCAATTGATCCATAGTTCACATTTATTTAGCCTTTATTACTTTCAATATTTTTTTTCTTGTTTCTTGTCCAACTAATTATATCTTGCTTTCTTGCGTAAGTTTTATGTTGCTTAAAAATCCTAATTATTATGCATTTCAGTTTTGGAAAATGTAAACTTCTGATTCTTTTGAGATTATCAATTTAAGAGGAATTTTTTTCGAAAAATGGGGATTTGCCTTTTTTCGGATCTTTTGGTTCAATATTGGTCATTGTATTAAATACAAGCTTAACTTGCAAAAAAAAACAAAAAAAAAAGGAAAACTATATTAATGTTCAAAGTGCTAATTTAAATGTGAGAATTAGAAAGTGGAGCAGCTTTAATTCTTTATCAAGTTTTCTTTTTTAAATAAAAATAACTTTTGTTCCAAAGGTTTTGTTGTAGTCTAGAAACTGAGAGGATTTTTCTAGAATAGGTTATTAAATGCTAATGCAGAACCGACTTAAATGAAAATACCCTTTTACACAAATCACAATTAAATGGTGTCTCACCTCTGTGTACTCATTGAGCGTGTTCAAACAGTCCAGCCACGGTAAGAACTTCTTGCATAAATAATCTTTTAAACAGTTTTCATCTGTATAAAATCTTATGTGCTCATTCTTCAAAAACCTTGATGTAAACAAACATTTCTTACATAAATCACATTGGTAACACTCAAGCATATTTGTGTTACAAAAGAAACTAAAATTGCTAAGGAAACTAAACACATTGTTTAGTTTCCTTAGCAATAAAAAAATTGAATAAAACTAATTCGATTTACTAATTGGTTGTGAGAATAATAACCACAAAGGATACAACAATATTCCAAAACTCCTGTAAGCACTGTTTAATGCCAGTAAAATTGCTAAAATCACAAAAGTTTTTCTACACACATATCAAAGGTTTCTCATCTGTACGCAGTCTTTGATATGCATTCAAACTACAAACTTGCGGAAAACACTTCTCACATACATTACATGTAACTGTCTACTCACTCATATGTCCTCTTTGGTGCTTGGTCAAATTTTCTCCTCGAGAAGAGGTTTGGTCATATACATCATTCGTTTTTTCAATTCCATTCAGATCGATTTTAACAATACTTCACATTTAAATTACACACAAACATACACAAATACTTTAAAAAAAAATAACTTCTGGACTATAATTCATGTTCATTTTGCCCTCTAGGACAATCCTGTTGAGGTAACATAAACTAAAACTGGTAATAACATCACATAGTGGCAGTCCTCAACTGAACACCCAGTTTTAACTCATAATTCCTACAAAAATTTCAAAAAAAAAAACACTAAAACAAACTTTTTTTCTGTAACAGAAAATTTAACTTTATAGAATTACCATTTTTAATAAAATAATCCTCAGAAACTGTGATGAGATTAGCCATTTTCGGAATTTGTGGCAAGTCCATAAAAGATCTGGGATTGGAGTTAATGCAAATAATGCAAAGTATTATACTATCATCAACACTTGGATAAAACACAGATTTTAGTAGCCCAATCATGTTTAAGTTAGTAATAAGAACATTTAGATTCTTTGTGAGGCCTGACCCAGTATGACCAACTAGCAGAACATCATCAGCATAGACAATGTGACTATCAGTATTTTCTAAAAACACGGTAGATGACAGCATTCGTAAACAGTCCGCAAACACAGTTTTAAAAATATATGGAGACAGCACACCACCTTGCCTGACTCCCTTCTTTACTGAGATAGGATCAGACTTGAGATATATCAGACATGCATTTTAACGGAACCAACGAATTTATATTACTAAAGAAACTAAAATTGCTAAGGAAACTAAAGACATTATTTTGTTGTTGTTGTTTAGACCAGGGCACTTCGTATCGAAGGAGTTGTCGTAGGAACTTCAAAAAGGGTTCATTCGATTGAAAATAGAAGGTTGGAAGGTTTTTAATAGTCAAAAGTGATTGGAGGGAAACTAATCCCCCTCACGCCCAACCTCCCATTTGCCTATATGTTTAAAAACTAAATGTTGTGGTATTGTTGTGTTATTATTAGGAATTGTGTTATTGTCATCTTAGATAGAAAGAGAAGCTACATGGGGCTGGAACATATATCCTGAAATGGTAAGTAAGTACCATCTAGCAATTGGTCACCATCAACTGCATTCACTGACAAATCAGAATAGTCACTTTCAGAACTTGATGAGCTCATATTTATTCACTAGGAAGATTTTCACTAATATATGAATGAACAGATTTTGTAGATTTGAATTTTCACAAACGAAAAGCATTGTCAGATTAATAGGAATTAGTTTTCGCTAATTCTTTTCCGTTTCATGGTTTTCCAATTTTTTTTTGTTGGCAACATTGTTCATAAAAACATGCGCAGACGTTGTAACTCAATATTGCTTATAGCAACTAAAAGAAATTTCGCAGTAAACTCGGGCTTTCAGGTGAAAATAGGCCTAGGATAGATCTGGAAGGCTAAATATGTTTTCATTTTAGGTGACCTTGGTACTTTAAGATTAAATCAAAATGCACTGTGTTAATGCTAATTCCCAATAAGGCATCTCAGTAGTATCCCAAGAACGACTGAGGGTATTATGTTCAAACTTTCGGGGCAAATTCTGCTCTTAAAATTTTACCAAATCAATATAGCGTAAGTGTATCCAAGCTATCAAAGAAATTAAACAGATATGTTTGCGAATGGGATCAAGTTTTCCATTTCAGGTCAACTAGAGGAGGTATGAAACTAAATTAAACACTACTATTTGTGTCCAGATTTTTAAAAAGGTGTATGTTGTTAAAAATTGCTGAAAATTTTTCTCCAGCATACAAATAACGGGCCAAACTATAAAGTCAATGAATGTACAGGCCAACAAATGAATGTGCATTGTCAGTTTAATATACATATACTGATATTTGGTAATCAAAATGTTAATATTATTTGATTTATTAAAGTTATAAAAGTAAAAACATTTATATTTTTTCAGTAAAGTGCAAATTATGTTCTGGCCTTGGGTAGGCATAGGAGTTTTGAGCCCAACTTATGTTAATTTCTGCTCGTTTTGAGTTTGACTCGGTTATTTATTGTAATTTCATTTCGATTTGGGTTTCATTTATTTATCGATGCTGATTTGTGGTAGTTTCACGCTTGGTGGATTATTTGATTTTGTTTTTGCTCAATTTTTATTTAATGTGGTTCTTTACTTTTTTTTGAAAAAACTATTTTATGGATAGTTTTTTTTAATTATCTCCCAAAATAAGGGACCAGAGGTCAGACCAGCATAAAATTAGTATCAGGCTCCCCGTTCCGATAAAATGTATCTTTTATATCAAGCATCCAGCACATCTTATCGGGCTCACAGTCGCACATAAGTAGGAAGTGGTGATTTCTCAATGTGCTTTTAAGTCTACACATACCAAGATGTACTCTTTATCTTGATAAAAAGTGGTATTTCATAATTTTGTATTTTGCGTCTTAATGTTTTCGCTAAAGTCCAATTTTGACTTAATTAGCCAGCCTCATTACAGGGGGATCTGATCATGAAATTGAAAGGTGCACTCACCTAGCCTCTGACAGTTTATCTCAGCTTAATAAAGCACTGTAGAATTGTCGAAGTATAAGCCTCATTACGAAATTAGAGTGTACGAAACGATCATCAGAAGTACATTCCTATATGGATGTAAAACAAGGGTTGTCAAGGCTCAAAATAGTTGTAAATTTGATGCCCTTGATCACGACTGTCTTCGCCGTATTCTACAGGTCCAGCGCCAAGAACGAGTATCTAACAGACATCCGTGAGCGCTGTAAACAACAATACCCAATCTCGGAAATTATAAAGAGACGACTTCTGTGGTTGGGCCATTGTCTACGCCATTAAGACTACAAATGCAACTCGAAGTATAATGGTAACTTCCGTCTAAAGACCGTCCTGGTCTCGCACCTACTTTGTTCACTGATGATGGTTTTCAGGAATAGGCATATCAGCGGCGGCTCTGGCCTCTCTTACACGAGGGGCAAAATACCCCCTCCCCTCGCCTCCCAAGAAATTTCAGATATTTGTCTATTACAGAATCAAATTTATTTATTAACAGAATTACCAACTCAACAGAACCAAGGCCAAAAAAGGAAATTTATATCACTAAAGGTGTAGAAATCTTAGGCCTTAGGCAACTCGCTATTTTCGTAAAGAAGGATTCATAAATGATTTTTGACGAAAGGTAGGCTTGCTATTCATTCTTGAGCTGAGGATCTCACGAATATTCTCTTCAAGAGTATTTTATTTCTTTCAAGACATTTCTGGGAAACCTTCCCAGACCATAACCATAAAGTTATGAGGCCTCATTTTTAATCCAAATCTGTTTAAGTTTCGTTTTACGAAAAGACTAATCTCAGCAAATCAATTTGAGAACATCTGTTTTTTTTTTTTTTGCTCGACCTGACGAAAACGGCCAATTATCGGCAACCAGTAAAACTTTTATTACTATCAGTTAAACAAAAACATACATCACTCAATTCTCTCGAAGAGTTAAAATAGATTCTTCTTCAATCTTTAGAAGTAACTATATCTTAGGACAAGAGCTATTTTTGTGGGTTTAAACATACTAATTTAATTTCAAAGCCCAAATCTGTTGTTTCTCAGAGTTTTAATGTTTATAGAGTGACAGTAGTATTTTCACATTATAAGTTTTCTGGGAGCAACAAATAATTTCCACATAAATAAAACAAGACTTACAAGGAGTTATTGGAGCTTTAGTGATTATACGTCTTTAGCCTAATGGAATTATTCTAAATCAATACAGTTTGAACAAATTGGTAACTTCTCATAATTGATAACAACAGAATTTCCATCCTCACTCCCTCCCTCTTTTTGAGACGCCTCATTTTTTGAGGCACTCCCTCCCTCATTTTTTTCTGAAAATTTTTCTTCTTTGTGGGATTTTCCTAGACTGGCATCCAAATTAACTACATCGTATTAAATTGAAATAAGAGAGAAGGCTCATCAGTCCAGGCAAATTTTAAGGGATATGAATAACCAGCAACTGGACTTCATAAAAAGTGGAGGAGTGGACTTGCTCATTAAATACCTTTTTCAGTGCATAAGAGCCATCTTACACAACAAATTGGTCGGCATAAGTTCAAAATATATAAATCATGGCACAAATAGAAGGAAAAACACACAAATCTTTCAGTTTTTCAGAATTTCAGTTATCTATGGTTGCTTAAAAATCCTAATTATTATGCATTTCAGTTTTGGACAATGTAAACTACTTGTTTCTTTTGAGATTATCAATATTATAAGATTTTTTTTCGGAAAATAGATATTTGCCTTTTTCGTCTTGTGTGGTTCCACATTGATCATTGGATGAAATAAAAGCTTAACTTGAAAAAAAAAGGAAAAATACATCAATATCTAAAGAATTTAAATTGAAGAATTAGCCAATGTGGAACAGCTTTTAATTCTTCATCAAGTTTTCTTTTGTAAATAAAAATCACTATTGTTCCTAAGGCCTTGTTGTAGTCTATAAACAGAGATGCTTTTTCTAGAATAGGTTGCTAGATGCTAATTCAGAGCCAACTTAACTGAAAATACCCTTTTGCATATTTCACATTTAAATGTGTCTCACCTGTCCAGCCACGGCAAGCATTCCTTGCATAGATAATCTTTTAAACAGTTTCTCACCTGTATAAAATCTTTGGAGCTCATTCAAAAACCGTGATGTAAACAAGCATTTCTTACGTACATCACATTGGTAACACTCAAGCAAATTTGAATAACTAAAGAAACTAAAATTGCTAAGGAAACTAAACACATGAAAAAGATCATGGAAAGAACTAATTCGATGTACTAATTGGTTGTGACAATAACAACCACAAACCACTGAGGAGACAACAATCTTCCAAAACTCCTGTAAGCACTGTTTAATGCAACTAAAATTGCTAAAATCACGAAAAGTTTTTCTACACACATCACATATGAAAGGTTTCTCACTTGTACGCAGTCTTTGATATGTATCCAAACTGCAAACTTTCGAAAAACACTTCTCACATACATAACATGTAACTGTCTACTCACTCATATAACCTCTTTGGTGCTTGGTCAAATTTCCAGGTCGAAAAAAGGTTAGATCACATATCAAATTTATACTATTTCTCACCTGTATGCATTCTTTGATGGGTGTTTAAATTTTGTATTACAGAAAAGGTTTGATCACAAACATTACACTTAAATGGTTCCTCACCCGCATGCACTCTTTTATGGCTGTTAAAATTTGATGCTAGAAAAAATTTTTTATGACAAAAATCACACTTATATGGTTTCTCGCCCGTGTGCAATCTGTGATGGGTGTTCAAACTTGATGCTTGAGAAAAGGTTTGGTCACAAACATCACACTTAAACGGCTTCTCACCCGTGTGCACTCTTTGATGGGTGATCAAATATGATGAATGAGAAAAGGTTTTATCACAAACATTACACTTAAACGGTTTCTCACCAGTATGGATTCTTTGATGTGTGTTCAAATGTGATGACTGAGAAAAGATTTTATCACAAACATCACACTTAAACGGTTTCTCTCCCGTATGCATTCTTTGATGGGTGTTAAAACCTGCTGCGTGAGAAAACGTTTGGCTACAAACATCACACCTAAATGGTTTTTCGCCCGTGTGCACTCTTTTATTGGTGTTTAAACTTGATGCTTGAGCATAGGCTTTGTCACAAACACAACACTTAAACTGTTTGTTACCCGTATGCACTCTTTTATGGGTGTTCAAATTTGATGCGACAGAAAAAGTTTGGTCACAAAGATCACACCTAAACTGTTGTTCACCCGTCTGCATTCTTTTATGGGTGTTCAAAGATGGTGATTGAGAAAAGGTTTTGTCGCAAACATCACACTTAAACGGCTTCTCACCCGTATGCAATCTTTGGTGTCGGTTCAAACTTGATGCTGTAGAAAAGATTTTGTCACAAACATCACACTTAAATGGCTTCTCACCCGTGTGCACTCTTTTATGGGTGTTCAAACTTGATGCTTGAAAAAAGTTTTGGTCACAAACCTCACACTTAAAATGTTTCTCACAGTTATGCACTCTTTGGTGCCGGTCCAAATCGCACATTAGAGAAACGGACTTGTCACATACCTCACATTTAAATGTCTTTTTCTTTTTATGAGTTCTTTTAAAACTTTTCGATTTTTTTTCCTTTTTACTTTGGAGGCAACTTTTAAAACCTTTTTTTTGACATTCTAAGCATTTTCCTTTAGGTACTGATGCACACAAAATTAAAAAACTTCTCGTATGTGGATTCTTTGAAATGAATCGTGACTGATTTCCCAGGAAATGAAGTCCAGACACATGTGGTGAAAAGTGACCTAAAAGTTTAAAAGTCTATAGATTAAACAAATAATACAAAAATCCAAACTCTTAAAACCGAAAACAAATACATATCTTTCAAAATGTTTTGAAAGTCTACAGAGTTAAAAACAGAAAAAAAAGTAAATCCTTTAATAGGTTTTAACAACTAAGTTTATTTTCTATCCGTCTTTTGTCCCTAATTGTGAAACTTAAATGTCAGGAATTATTGTAACAAAAAGAGGAAGAGCTAAAAGAATGCACATCATATGTTGAAGTTAAAATTTTTGGGTAGCCACAAAGCTTTGGATTTAAAAAAAAACGAAGGATGTCACGTTTTCTTCAGGTCTTACAAATAACAGTTCAAATAGGGATAAATCTTTTTAATAGACATTGAAAAACAATTTTAAAAAAATACAGATATTTCGGTCAAACATAGTGACAACGCCATCAGCATTCGGTTACTTTTGAATCGTTTAAAAAATTTCCTTTGTAACAAAGAGTCAGGTTGGAGTACCTTGCAAGCAAATTTATTTGCTGTGCTATACTTTTTTTTATAGAGACAGGCACATATTTTAGGTTCAAAATTTCTATTGAAGTGTAAACAATAAATACGTTGTTTTAGTTCCCTGTTCAGCGGTTATAAGCAAATTGTTAAATAAAACTATAATTAGGATGTGACTGATAACTGGACACAGGCGACTGATAACTGGTAATTGAAAACAGAAATTGTACTAGTTCATCATCGCGTATTTACACGCAGACAACAGGTTTGTTGGGTATAAAATTTTCGCTAGACACTGATCGTTTGTTTCGATTTTTTTTTTATCTTTTTTCACTTTGTAGTAAAAGGTAGGGATTAATCTCTTTAATAGACAGTGAAAAACAATGAAACAAAATTCCGGATATTTTGGTCACACATAGTGACACCGTTATCAGCAAAAATCCGGTATTTTTTGTCATCGTTTTTCACTTTGTACCTCGTAATAAAAGGATTCATCCCTGTTTGAAATATTACTTGCACGACCTGACGAAAACGTGACTTTCGTCGTTTTTTTATCCAATGGGACTTGCTATGTTCTTCTACCTAAATATTTAAAACAGCCTGTTCTAAGAACAAACAAATTTTTTTTTTTTTTACTGCATCTGTACAAAATGAATTCGGTATTTTTGTTTGAATCTAGTGTTTTCATTAAATTAATATTCTACACAAAAAAAATTTGTAGTAAGTTCAGATAATAACAGCCAATTTTCTACTTCTTTCAAATTCAACTTGAAACCAAAATAATAGACAGATTTATCTCTTAATTTTAAGAGAAATATACACTTTAAACATGAATTGTAAAATTTATATAGAGAAATAATTTTAAGGCTTATTATCAAGCCTTTTGAAAAACAATAAAACCTGCAAAACTACTTTCAAGTGAAAATTGTTGATGAAAGACTACAAAAGTGGTTTGGCAAACACCTGCAAATTGGAAAGAGATAAAACAAAAGTTCCATCTCAAGATTAAGTCCCTTTGTCCTATTTTTGTCCAATAAAATAATAATCAGTATATTTCAATCAACAAAAACACAATGTTTCAGATATACCTTCATTGTTAGAACATTTGGTTTGCAATTCCTGGGTGTCGTATTCAAATTTACATGGTCCTGAAATGCTAGGTAAATTGAGCAAGGGAACATCTTCTTGTTTTGGTGACAAAAGATGGTTTGGAAAATGAAAGGGCTTCTCAAGGTCACCTGGTAAAGCGTCTTCAAATTCTAAAAGAAATTTTAAATTAAACAGACATACAAAAATTAAAAAAAAACCTGAAAAGCAAAATAAAACCAAGAAATATTCAACAAAATTCATTAGCACAGAACGAATAAAATTCACAACATAAAACTAATAGCTGGATAGGTGTAAATTTGGGATAACATACTAAATGAAAAAAAAATTAATATTGAATAAAAAAATATAACCAAAAATTAAACATTTTACAGCTTAACAATAACAAAAAAATTGACACAGCTAAAGGCAAAAAAGAACAATCAATTGGGGGGTTTCTGTATTAGGTCCCAAACAATAAAATACAAAATATAATCTCCCAAAACTTAACTGCTGAATTCAACTAACTTTATTCCTCTTTTACATGTCTTTATTCCCATCTGAAGCCCTTGGACTACCCCTGCTTTGGTGGTAATATATCATTCATCATACCTACACATAGAAAAGATAGACAGAAAAATTATCTACAGGATGATTACTTGACTCACCAAACTTAAAAATAAAAGCTAAAAATCTAAATTTAAATATGTTTCGTGGCGCAAAGAAGCCACTTTTATCATCCCTCAGTTCTTAATAGTTAGATTCAAAAACAAAAGCAGTTATTTTTTTTCTTAGGACCACTTAATGAGAAAGGAGAAAAAAAGGGACAATTATGTTCTAGAACAAAGTAGCTTTTCTTTTTTTCGATTCAATTCAATTCAGATCGGTTTTACTAATACATTACACTTAAATTACATAAACTCAAAAATATTTTTTTTAAATAAATTATGGCCCATAATCCGTATTGATTTGGCCCCCTAGGGTAATCCTGTTGAGGAATCATATAGTGGTGGTCATCTATTTGCCAACCAGCTTGGACTCAAATTGCCTCAAAACAATTCAAATAAAAACCCTAAAACAAACTTTTCTTCTGTAAGAGAAAGTTTTACTGCATAGAATTACCGTTTTTAATCAGGAAATCCTCAGAAACTGTGATGAGATCAGCCATTTTCGGAGTTTGTGGCAAGTCCATGAAATATTTTGGAACAGAGTTAATACAAAATTATGATAAGTATTATACTATCATCAACACTTGGATACGACACAGATTTCAGTCAGGCAAGTCCTAAAATACAAAAGACATAATGACTCATTATTAATAATGACTTTTAACCACTGCAAAGCCTATTTTATCTTAATACAGTTGAAAGCACAGGCTCAACTCCTTCAGCAGTCAAAGTCATTAGAAATCTGATTATCAATTTTAAGAAGAGGGTGCAAAAATTTAAAAACTACCTTTTTGATGTAACTATTTTAAAATGAAGTTGTTAATTTTAATTCACATTAGCCTTTCACAGTAAAAAAAAAAGGAAATACAACTTTTAGCTTATTCTGTTAGCTGTTATGGCTGTTAGCTGTTTTCTTTTAGTGAATTTTCCTAGCCAAAAACTATTAGGTTCGAAAATTTGGTTTAACTCCTGTAATAAAAGCTTTATTCATAGTTTTATTGCTTAAAATGCTACAAAGTGTAGGCATATCATGTATATGCCATTATGTTTTTCCAAGAGGTTATATCTAGCTGTTCTTACTTTTAGGGCTTCAAGAATATGACAATAGATCTAAAATTAGATCCAAAAGATTTTATGTTATAGCATTGTACTTATCAATTAAAAAATTTATTAAAAATTAAGTAATTACCTTCTGAGGGATTTTAAAATTCAAATCTAAAGTGAAATCAAGCAATTTAAAAAGTATTTCCAGAAAAATAAGTCTTAAGCTTTTTAATATCCCCTAATATGTAAACATATTTGTCTAATATAATTCTGAAAAATCAATAAATTGTTTAGGTTAGCTAAGGAGGACAATGTTTCTAGGACCCACTTATGACTGAGTCTAAATTTGTCTTAAATTACTTTTTTATCATAATATTGCTTCAGCATCTATGCCAATGTTATTATTAAACCAATTTCACCTTTTCACTATAACTCTTTAATTACACTTGAAGATGATATACTGATGTAAAAAAAAAAAAAAAAAAAAAAAATATTACTGTTAAACAGATTTTCTATATACAATGGTTGCACTGCCAGCTGTAACCTAAGACAGAGTACATAGATATTGAAATAGCCTGAAACCATTTAAAATGGCATCTATTTGAAACAAAAACTCACTGGAAGTTGGCCATCCATCCTTTTCAATGGTGCCCTTCTAACCTTTTTTAGCAACCTACTAAAGATAAACCAAACTCCATTGTCACCAAATGTTTAAAAACGCGTTTTAAAAAAAAAACTAATATCCTTCAGTGCACCAAAATTTTGGAGTTTGAAAAAATACAGTAAGAGCCATAACTTTGGAAAACAAGACTCAATCAATCAATTGATCAAGTTTATTATTATGACAAAATATCCAAAATAATAACACTGGAATAACATTCATGTGAGTGACATCATATTTATCAGCATCACATAAAGAAAGAAAAACGAGCAAAAATGGGGTTTTTATAGGCCAAATGAAGATACTGAAAAAACGAAGCGAATATTTCGAGAGGACAAACGCCTCTCTTCTTCAGCGCGTCCCTTAGGTCTCAAAGGGTGTCTGCAAGAAATGCCTTAATTAAAATCCGAAATCAAATGACATAGTTTTCCAACTTATTTAATTGCTGGTTCGTTTTGTTTTTCGAGTGAATGAATTGATTCCTTTTGTTTGTTCAGTTGTTTGCTAGTATCCGTCGATGGCAGATCATATTTTTTGGATTTTGTGCAAATCGCGGATATTGGCAAATAACTCGCTTTTATGGTTGTTAGGTATTTGGTTTTAATTCTTTTAATTTTTGGCTTTTATTGATACATCGTTTCGTTTCGCGCTGAAGAAGAGAGGCGTTTGTCCTCTCGAAATATTCGCTTCGTCTTTTCAGTATCTTCATTTGGCCTATAAAAACCCCATTTTTGCTCGTTTTTCTTTCTTTATGTGATGTCAGGCCAATGTGGTTTAAGAAATTATCTTTATTTATCAGCATATTTCAAGAGCATAGGTCATATTTGTCTCTGTAGTGGTTATATCATTTCTAATGTTTTTTAATGCAGGCAAAATGACACAAGATACATAGATAAGAACAAAATACAAAATAATTCCTTCTTTATAATTTACAGCAACCATTGATCAACCATATTTCCATTGTTTCTTCAATTTTATCTGTTCTTGAATATGTTTTAGAGTACTTGTCTATTAAACAAATATTGTCTATTGGAAGGTCTGTCCTGGTTCTCAGAAACCAGGGTGGGACAAGTGTCCTTTGGTAAAACAAGCAAAAAACAAGCAAAATTGTGGTACAATATTTGGAAAGAGTCCGACAAGCCCCAATCAGGGCTGATATTCCAGTTGTTTCAGAGCACAAAGAAAAATTATCTTAATCTAACTGAAAAATTAAAAATTGAAAAAGCTGATAAAGTTTCTGAACAGGCGGCAAAAGATCCAAATCAAATGTGGATGCTCTTCAAAAGATCTCAAACTAGCGCTAAAACATGCTCCTCTGATATTCTGGAGGATGAATGGGTGAAGCATTACTCTGTAGTGTTTGGTTCCAAAGACCCCAGCCTGGAGCAGGATTGTGACAAATGTTTAGATGAAAAACTCAAAACCCTATTAAAAGTGCAAAATAGCTTTGTCATATCAAAATTGGCTGTAGTGAAAATGGTGAGTAAGTTAAAATGCGGAAAAGCATCTGGTCTTGATGGGATATGTCTGGATAACCAACAGCATGGTACAGGCCTATTTTTTGAACAAGTCTCTTTCCTTCTCAAGATGTGTGTCAATACTGGGATGGTCCCCAATTCATTTTGCACCGGAATACTGTCAAATATCCCCAAAAAGGGAAAAAACCCAAACCTGTGCACAGGATACAGACCAATTACTGTGTCTAGTGTTCTAAGTAAAGTCCTGGAGCTACTTCTGCTTCCAGAAATTTCAGGAAAGTGTAGACTAGATTACCAATAGTTCAGGTTCTGCTGAAATCTGAGCTGTGTATTTGTGCATAGATTGTTAAAGAAAGCTATTGATAAAGCCCATAGACTGGGGTCTTCCCTCTTAGTGTGCAGTGTAGATATTTCCAGCTGCCTTTGACTTGAATGTGCAGTCCCAGGTACTTCTAAAGTTACTTGAATGTGGGGTTAGTGCACATGCTGTAGTACTTCTGTCAGATTGGTATTTGAGGAGTTTTGTGAAAGTTAAACTGGCCGGAGGTCTTCTGAGTAGACCAATCAGACTCTTCCAAGGTCTTTGACAAGGATCTGTTTTAAGCCCTATCCTGTTTAACACCCCGACATCTGGAATAACAAAAATATTGCCAGAGGGTTTAGCATCAATCTCTGCAACCTTAGCCTGCTTTTCTACGTGGATGACCTGCTAATGCTATGTTGCAATCTTTTTTCTCTGCAAGAGAATATTGACTGCCTGATTACTGGATATGAAAGTATTGGTTTACAAGTTAATGCACTTAAGACTGAGTTTCTGGAATTTACTTCTTTGGCAAGAAAGCAACTATGCAGTGAAAACACTTTATAAAGGTGGGATGAATGAAAATTTTTCCAGGAAATTCTATGAGGTATCTGGGAATAATGTACGGTCAAGTTATAAGAAGTTTGCATTTATTGATAATAGATAAAATATCCAAAAACATTCGATCAAGTTACAGGAAACTTGTCTCTTTGAAGTTGAGCCTGAACAGGAAGATTCATTCAAAGCTTTATGCAGCAGTTGCTCTCCCTCACCTGCTCTATGTATTGCCATTGTGGGATTGGTTCACCCAAACTGATAGACAAAAACTCTGGTCAATCTATTACAAGTATCTAAAGTTTTTACTTAAATATCCACTCCCTGAAAGAAACATATTCATCCTGCATTCCTGAAATATGGTTGACCCGACTAATATTATGCCATCCTCCAAAAGAAATGCCGAAGAAAGGGCAATGGAAACTTTGTGCAAATTTCTGCTCCTACACCTTATCTATGAGTGTGAATGAAGTTGTTGTTTGAGTTTATTCTTTGGTGTTGGTGTTTTTGTTTTTCTTTTCTCCTTTTCCTGACTCTGCTTTCCTTTTTTTGTATGAGCAGGTACAAATAAATTATTATTATTATATAAAACACACTCAAGAAGCGAAGTTTGGCTAATGCTAACAAAATAAAACAAAATTGTGATGAAAATATAATAGTTTGGAAACAAATTTAAGCTATATATTTCTAAATTAGGGGGGGGGTGAAGGGGGTAAAACATAGGCTAGCTCAAATTAAATACACAACCTAAACAAACCAATTCTAAACTAACATAACTAAAATACCAACTAAATACTTAAATAAAATATAGCTAAAATTTATTTTACAACCAAGCCAAAGCAAATTGTCTGGTATAAAGAAGTTGCATGACCAGTTTCTTGAACAGGCCAAAGCCCTTGAACAGGCCCCAGGCCTTTTTTCTGGTTCTCAATTTTATCATGCTTGATTCAATAGTGATGCTAACAGCAGTAGCTAAGCAGCATCCAAAATAAGAGAAAAATATATCAGCTTTGGGGGGTGATTAAGGGGATAAAATTGAATTTCCAAGTAAAGCAACTTCTAAATTTGAAAAAAAACATATAAGAGGGATCAAATGGTAGGGATATTAGCAGGTCATTGACCCGAATTTCCCTCTGTCCCCTTGAGTCATCTACTAGTGAAGCCTATAGTGGCCTAGGCTGACTGTAAGCATCTTAAATTTTAGTAGCCTATTAACTTATATCACAGGTTCATTCAGTGGCAGAAGCTACAAATTACCTTTATTTAATAGTTTCGCTCTGAACAGCTATTGAATGATCTATGAAAGTTGTCAGAGTTCGAAAATGCTGATCTTGTTGAAAGCCGTCGTTCCTCGTCTTCTTTCTTCTTCTTCTTCTAATTCACAGCAGGCGGGCTATTCAGTTGATACTATTTAGCCCTTTTCTTTTTGCTTCCCTCTGTGGGCTACAGAGCTACTGGCTTGGTTGTCTCTTATTTATTAGATATTCTCAGATATCTTTCAGTAGATCTTTCGACTCAAGGAGTTCAAATATAAGATGATATATATTGATTTCTCTGCTCTGTGTGCAGGTATAGTTGGCTAGGCTCTTGGCTGATAGTGAGATTTTGTGAATGTTTGAAACATTTTAACAGTTTACAAAGCAAGGTATGTTGTGCAGACGTAAGCATATTACATTCAAATAGGCAATGGTCAATTGTTTCATTATTCATATTACAATGTCTGCAAAGAGGGGACAGGGGATTTGAACCACTTGAATTAAAAAACTTACATGAGAATACAAAAAAAATTAGTCCATTTGCTCCAGAACGATTTTTATGATGAATTTTAGAAAGATTTTTATTGGGAAAGGGGGAAAGGATAGGATTAATCTTATTTAATTTAATATCTGATAGCCTCCATCGATAAATATCTCTAATTGGGATTGGTCTCCCACTTGACTAGTCAATATTTATAGCATTTTTTGCTATTTCATCAACCTTATGATTACCACTTATGCCAGAGTGGCTAGGAATATACTGAAAATAAGTTCCTATGCCACTTGAAGCAAGATTATCTATAATACTGAGACAATGATAAGTGTCAATGCCCAACTTATACTGAGGAGCTGAGGCCAGCAACTCAAGGCTTGATTGAGAGTCAGCATATATGATCATATTATTTGAATTGGCAATCAAAGGTTGGTTTTCCTTAAGGTGTTCTAATTCCATGATTATGGCATTTAACTCCGCAGACATAATGGATAAATTATTATATAATCTCTCGCCCATTGCAATGTTCAGATGAGGAAGGAAAACACCACTTGCAGCCTTCTCATTCATTTTTGACCCATCAACAAAAATTTGGAAGGGATTTTTATAGGTAATTGTATTAAGTTCTGCAAATTTTTTCTGGACAAAAGCAATGGGGGTCAATTCTTTATTCCACTTTGAGAAGTCAGTATTTATTATGGGACTTGACCAATTCCATGGGAAGGATCGGGGGATAGTGGGTGCATTAGACTTTGCTGGTATGGGGAACTTCTTCTGAATATTGGCCTACTCATTTGCAATGCCTCATTACCTGGCTGGATTTTTTAACCAATTATGTAGTGTGTGCGAGCTATTTGATTCGATTTTTGTAAGATAATTTGTCAAGAGAAGGCTACGTCTCTCCCTTATTGTTGTTAATCCACTCTTCATAAGAAGAAACTTGGCGCTTGTGGGTTTCCTAAGACCAAATATGAGACGTATTATATCATTTTGTGTTGTTTCAATTTTTTGCATCTGGGTCTTTGCACATGCACCATAGACGATGAGCCCATAGTCAATACGGGGTCTTATATGTGATTTATAGAACTGGCGTAAGATTTTTTACTTACAACCCCAGGGTCTTGAAAAAAGTCTTTTTAGCATATTTGCTTTTCTATAGCATTTTTTTATTGTGTTTGAAATGTGGAGGTGGAAATTAAGTTTTTGGTCAAACATGAGACCTAGGTAATTAATATGATTATCTTCTGGAATAGTTGTTTTATTTAGAGTTAGTCTTGCATTAACATGGTTTCGCTTTCGGTGAAATTGGATTATTTTTCACCTGGTAGGTGCAATGGGTAAATCTAAATGTTGAGAGAATTTTTCAAACTGGAAAAGTGACTTTGCAGATTTGACTGTGCTATCTCAAAGGTGTTGCCAGATGACCATAGCACCAGATCATTAGAATATTGTAGATTCGTGTGGGGTAGGTTCATGTCCCAGAGAGATAGGGCAAATAGGAGGCAACTGAGGACAGTTCCCTGAGCTAGGCCTTTGGTTGTTGTCTTTTGGGGTGAGGAGGCTGAACCAACACAAACCTTGAAACTTCGCACTTCTATGAAGGATTTAATAAAGGATACTAGCTTAGGTTGTACTCCAAGGTTTGCAAGTTTGTTTAAAAGGATTTGGTAGTTCACATTGTCAGATGCCCCTTCAAAATCTAGAAAAGCAGCAACTAGGACATTATTTTTTTAGAAAGATTCATTAATTGCATTTGTTAGCAAAATGAAAACATCTGTTGAGGAGTGGTGTTTCCTGAATCTAGTTTGAGTGTGAGGGATCATATTATTTTTTCAACAAACCAGAGGAGTCTCTGATAGATCATTTTCTCCATTATTTTCCCCATCACAGGAGTAATCATTATGGGCCTATAAGACTCAGGGTTATTTTTGGGTTTATTTTTCTTCAGGATTGGTAGGAGGGACGAACATTTCCATATATTGGGGAACATAGAAGATGCCCAAGCGTGATTATAACAATTTAGCAGTTCATGTTTGTATGAAGGGGTGAGATTCTTTAGCCATGTAGGGTGTATATTGTCATAGCTGCTGCTAGTTTTGGTCCTAAAATGATGTATTACATTATTCAATTACTGGATTGAAAATGGACTAGTTATATACTCGGATCCTGGGCGAGGTTGGTAACTTGGGTTCATAGGAATTGGGGACAGTTTGCTTTGATTATTTGATGTTAGCTTATTAACAAAAAGGGTTGCAAATAGGTTAGCTTTTTCATTATGATTGTCATAATGAGTATTATTATGTATAAGCTCATACAGGAGTTGGTTGGGGGAAGTCTTTTTCCCACAGATGTGGCTTATGACTTTATTTATAATTGGCTCATGTGTTTCTCTGGAGAGATTATTTGCAAAATTATTCCAGTATTTTTATTTAGCATCTATTATAGTCCTTTTTAGATTAGATTCTGCTTGTAATTTTTTTAAATATGTAGTAGGTGATGTTTTTTTTATGAATTCTGTCCTGGCTGCCTTTTTTATTCTCCATTTATTTAGGCACTCATTTGTCCACCATGCTTTAGGAATGTGTTTAGTGAATGTTTTCTTAGGTGTTGTCCTGGGGATAGCATGATTAGCTGTATTTATTAGTAAAGGTGTCAATACTTCAGCATGTGTGTCAACTGTTGTGTTTGAAATGCATGAATTTTGGGTTAAACTTGTAATTTCATCATTTAGCTAATTTTGGAGCATAGACCAATTTGCTTTAGTGTTGATATATTTGGAGGTATGAGATAGAGTTTCAGCAGGTTCATTTAGGGAGCAAACTATAGCAAAGTGGTCAGTACATAGACTATCAATTTTATTTATGAAAATTTAATTAAAAATATTTAATGACACAATTTGTAGGTCAATTGTGGAGAATCTGCCACTTTTGGGGTTGAAATAAGTATTCAGGTTTGGAGGGGTAGCAACATCTAATTCATTATTATTTGAAGTCATATGCTTAATGAATTTGCAAGCTTTATTTGCAGGTTTATTCCCCTACAAGAGGCTGTGGGCATTGAAGTCCCCAAAAATAATTATATTTTTTAACATATTAGAATTATTTATATAATAAAAGAAATCCATGGCATCTGTAGTTGGGCCATTAGGGTTATAAAAGCTTATTATGTAGGTTTTTATATTATTCAGCCAAACACTGATACAAAATGCATCAACATCATCTGCAAAATCTGGAAAATTGATGCCACAGAATTTTATATTATTTTTAACTAATAAAGCTACCCCACCTCCTTTTCTCTCTGAAGATCTATCCTTTCTCAGGATAGTATATCCCAGAGACTTAATTTGTTTATTTTGGGTTAAATGAGTTTCCTGGAGGCAAGCAATATTCATGGAATTATTATTCATAAAAGATATTAGTTCATTTAGCTTATTTTCTGTGAGTGATCTTACATTCGACTGGAGTATTGATATATGTTGTGTTGTTGGATTATTCTTCATATGACTGTTTATCAATGTTCAGCTTTGTTAAAAGTAAAGCAAGATCATTTTTTGCTTGAATGAGCATATCATCAGGGATGTAGATTTTTGCCAATTCTGCAATGATTTTTGTTTTCTGTAGTTTGTCGGTTAAGGGATCCTGTTTGTCGGTTAAGGGATTAATTCCTGGTAGTGTTTCTGGTTTGTTTCTTCTTGGGAGGGTGGGGGGCAGGCTGACCTCATCTCACCGGACAAGGAGGCTTGTTGACTTGGTGATTCCTTCTGATAGGGATGTGAGCTAGGGGGCTTAGAAGATGGTGTTTTTATGGGGTGCTTGATGAATTGGGGGCGTTTGACTTGGGAGTTTTGGTTGGTTTCATTACAGACTTTATTTGGTATTGTTGGGCAGCATTTGCTTCCATTGCTGCAAAGGGGTATGGGATGGCCTTCTCTATTGCTATTTGGAGTGTTACAGCTCTTTCTTATATGCAGGGCATAGTGATTTATTTGTAGATTCATGTCGGCCTTTGCAATTGATGCATGTAGGCTGAGTGTTGTTGCAAGTTGTCAACTCTTTAGGATGGAATGCTTTACAATTACTACACTCTAGGAAAATTTCATTGCATTTGTTTGTTGTGTGTCCCAGTTTGAGACACTTCTGACACTGGATAGGCTTAGGTTTGTATTCCTTGTGTGGTTTGATTCGCCCAAATAGGAATAATTTTTCTGGGATATTAATTTTTTCCTTCAGTGTAAATAAGAAGGATCTACTTGTTTTTAGCCATTAGAGTTAGGTTGGCCTAGTTGGGTAACATTTTCAACTGGGATTGTGTTGCCAGCCCTATCTGAGAGCCCTTCTTTTAACTCCTGAATGGATATTTCTGGGGGAACATTATAAAATACTTTTTTTGTTGGTGATTGTTTTGGGTTCCGTTTAGATGCATTAATTGGGGTATTCAGAAGGGATTTTAGGTTAATTATTGTGTCTGCTGATTTCTGATCTTGGACAGATATTAGCAGAGATCCATCACGGTTAATATTAAGAGAGAACATTGATTTTAGCAATTTGAAAATTGCAACTCTTATTGCAGTAATATTTTTTATTTCAAAGGGGGTAGTAGGAGTAATTTTAAGGTAAATTCCTAAGTTTTTGGAGGGAGGAACTTGGGCAGGGAGAGGGGAACTGCTTTTGATTGGGGAGATTTTTTTCCTTTTTTTAGAGCTTCTAGAAAGGACCTCTTGAAACATTATCATCATTTATAGTGACATTAGCCCCTACACTCATCATTGTCCTATTCTCGGAATTGGAGCTATCATTTGAACTTTGATATAATGTGCTTGACCAGCCAAGATGGGTATCACTTTCACTGGCATTTGAGGTGGGATCTGGGGGGAGTTTTTTTTTTTGGAGGACTTCTAATCATTGCCTATTGGAAAGAGCTTTAAACAAAAACAAAAATAAAACAAGAGGGGATAATATAATGATATAAAACAATCTGCACAATACTATGGGGAGGAAAAACACCACAGTATAGCCCTGAGGATGAATTGAGCAGGATTGGTTCAGTACAACTGCTGATTAAATGTGATAATATTCACAAAAAAATTTATTTTAAATTTCTTATAATGTTGCTGCTGAGATTTTAAGTTCTCGCTTAATTTTTTTTGTGACAGTGTCATAAAAAGCCGAAATTTTGACAGATAAACTTGGGTGGCAATGCTTTCAAACTGCAATTTCAGTAAAAAAGAAAAACAAATTATCAATATTTTTGAGCAACATTTTAAGAAATTTAAAAATAAATTTCTTGTGAATTATTGTCTCGATTTATCACTAGTTGTACCGAACCAATCGTGCTCAAAATCCTCCTCAGGGCCAAACTATGGTGTTTTCTTTTGTGGATGGTGAAGTTTTCCCCACAGTAGAGTGCAGACGGTCTTGTATCATATTACTATCTTTTCCTGTTTAGCTTAAAGCTTATTCCAATAGGCAATGCAAAGAACTCCCCCTAAAAAAAGTCCTTCCGGATCCCACCCTAAACGCTACTGAAACTGATCCATTTTTGCCCCATCTTGGCTGGTCAAGCTCTCTATCACAAAGCTCACATGAAAGCTCAAATTCTGGGAATACGACAAAGATCAGTGTTGGAGCTAATGTCACCATAGATGATATTGGATTTCAAAAGGTCCTTTCTAGGAGCTCCAAAAAAAGGAAAAAAATGTCTCCAATCAAAAGTATTTCCCCTTCTCCTGTCCAAATTCCTCCAACCCAAAACTTATGTATTTACCTAAAAATTACTTCTAATACCCCCTTTGAAATAAAAAAGATTACTAAAGTAAGGGTTGGAATTTTCAAAATGTTAAAATCAATGTTTTCTCTTAACATTCACCGTTATGGATCTTTGCTAATAGCTGTCCAAGATCAGAAATCAGAAGATATAATACTTAATCTAAATTCTCTTCTGAATACCCCAGTTAATTCATCTAAATGGAACCCAAAACAATCCCCAACAAAACTAGTAGTATATAATGTTCCCCTAGAAATACCAATTCAGGAGTTTAAAGAAGGGCTCTCAGATAGGGCTGGTAACACAATCCCTGTAGAAGATGTCACTCAACTGGGTAAACCCGACTCTAATGGATTAAAAATAAGTAGATCTGTCTTATTTACTCTGAAGGAAAAAATTAATAGCCCAGAAAAGTTATTCCTATTTGGGCAAATCAAACCGCACAAGGAATACAAGCAAAAGCCTATCCAGTGTCAGAACTGTCTGAAACTGGGAAACACAACAAATAAATGCAATGAAATTCTCCTAGCCTGTAGTAATTGTAAAGGCTTCCATCCTAAAGAATTGAAAACTTGCAACAACACTCAGCCTACATGCATCAATTGTAAAAGCCCACATGAATCCACCAATAAATCACAATATCCTGCATATAAGAAAAGATCACTAACACTCCAAATAGCAACAGAGAAGGCCATTCCATACCCTTTTGCAGCTATGGAAGCAAATGCTTCCCAATCACACCAAATAAAATCTATATTGAAATCAAATAAAACTTCCAAGTTAAACACTCCCAATGTATCAAGTACTCCTTACAAAACACCATCCTTTAAGCCCCCTGTCTCACATCTCTATCAGCAAAAATCACCGAGCCAACAAGCCTCCTTGCCTAGTGAGATGAGGTCGGCCTGCCACCCTCTCCCAACAAGAAACAAACCAGAAAAACTACCAGGAATTAATCCCTTAACTGACAAACTGGATGCACAACAAAACATACAAACATACAAGATGCCATGGATTTCTTCAGGTATATAGATAGTTCTAATATGTTGAAAAATATAATTATTTGTGGAGATTTTAATGCCCACAGTCTTTTGTGGGGGAATAAACCACCAAATAAAGCTGGTAAGTTCATTGAGCGTATGACTTCAAACAATAATGAATTAGCTTTTGCTAACCCTCCAAACCTGAATATATATTTCAACCCCAAAAGTAGCAGTTTCTCTACAATTGACCTACAAATTGTGTCTTTAAATATTTTGAATAAAATTTGTATAGATAAAATTGATAGTCTATGTACTGACCACTTCGCCATAGTTTGCTCCCTATCGTTGACAATAATGGCAATTTTCATGTTGGATTAATCCATAATTGCTATCTGTTAGTTAAAATAAAATATGTATTTGCGAACTAGTCTTTTCGGCCAAATACCCGTATACCTGGACAGCTGGTATGAAACTAGCGACAAATATGCGGTCCCCTGCCAATCAGAAAACCAATATGCCAGATAGTTATAAGCCAGCCATAACAAAAACCTTTTAGCTAAAAACGATAATAAATATCTACTTTTCAATTATGTGTGTCATGGTTTTAAACAGGCGTGATTTGGTCGAAATTTCTTTTTACCCTGGCATATAGACATCACCATTGACTGATTATAATAGCCTAATTTACCTGTCTCATATCCGGCCAACCCCAATTAACTCCTCTTATTGGGTTTAATTATTTTTATTATTTAGTTGTTTTTTTTTTATTTTTTACTGATGCAAAGACTATGCAAAAGGTGATACACCAGTGCTGGTAAATTTCTTCATCTAACCCTCTCCATATAACCCCCTCCATCACAATTTTGAATACAGTTTAAAGTCCAAACGCCTCACTTTTTACAAAAATTAGAGTTTTGTCCCTGCTTCAAGCAACACAGATTTGGATATCGTCAGATGTTAATTATATTGACCAAATCAAACCAAATCCGCCTAGATAATTCTTTTATTGACTTTATTATTATTATTTAACGTTTCTCGCATGCCTAGTTTTTATTTTTCAATCACCATTATAACAAAGCGGAATGAATAAGGAATTCTGTAATTGAGAAGGATCATTCAACTAAGCTAAACTAATTTGTAGGTTTTTGGGTTTCTTAGTTAAGTATTCTTTTTAAATCAAAATGTCTAAACAGCCGTTATAAGAACACGCGAATTTTATCATATATATGTAACCCATTGTCAATCCGAAAGACATATGAGTAGAACCCCCTTATTGACTCCCACGGGGCACAACTGCTGCCACCTACAACTTTTTTACATAATTTATGCATGTTTTTATGGTTTTTGTCAGTGAGAATGAAAAAACAGGATTTTTCTCACTTGAAAAAACAGGATTTCTCTCACATTTATGGATGTTTCTTGGACGGATATGAGTGCTGGTCAATTTATTTGATATTTTTCATGGATGTCAACAGTAATCTATGTATGTTTTATGTTTTTTGTCAGTGAGAATGAAAAAACATGATTTTTCTCACTTTGATGGATGTTTCTTGGAGAATTGTTTCCGGATGAAGTTTATTAATGTCCGACAGATGATGTCAAGGTTGATTGATTTGTCACGAAAGGGGAATTATCTCCAGGCGAATGTTTTGATCTTAGAGATGAAAAGATTAACGCGGGAAAGGGTTTCCCAGTAATTTCAAATCTGACAGCGAAGGGATGTCAAAAACAAAAGGAACACGCAGAAATTACGTTTAGGGATTATTTGAGCGAAACAGTTTTAGACATTTTAGGGAATTATTTCGGCGAAACAGTTAGAGACATTTTCAAAGATGATTTTAGAAGATGTTTTAGAAGAGGATTTGAGGGTGAAACTCTGTGGTCGTTATAATACACAAGTTGTATTTGAACAGTGTCGTGAGGTCACCTACCCCAACCCCAAAGGGCCCCGATCCCCCTACCCCAGCCCCAAAGGACCCTCCTACACCAACCCCAAAGGGCCCTGATCCCCCTACCCCGAAGGAAGCCCCCGGCCCCCAAAGGTCCCGCGTGCTCCCAAAGAACCTCCCGGCCCCCCAAGGGTCCCCCGGCGCCCCAAAGCCCCCCGAGCCCCCGTTTTTTAATATTTTTTTAGAAAACATGATTTTTCTCTGTTTGATGGATGTTTCTTGGAGAATTGTTTCCGGGCAAAGTTTATTAATTTCTGACTGATGATGTCAAGGTTGATTAATGTCTTTGGATTTTGTCCAGGAGAATTGTTTCCGGGTGAAGTTTATTAATGTCTGACAGATTTTGTCAAGGTTGATTGATTTGTCACGAAAGGGGAATTATCTCCGGGTGAATGTTTTGATCTTAGAGATGAAGAGATTAACCCGGGAAAGGGTTTCCTAGAAATTTCAAATGTGACAGCGCAGGGATGTCAAAAACAAAAGGAACTCGCAGAAATTACGTTTAGGGATTATTTGGGCGAGACCGTTTTAGACATTTTAGGGAATTATTTTGGCGAAACAGTTAGAGACATTTTAAAAGATAATTTTAGAAGATGTTTTAGAAGAGGATTTGAGGGTGAAACTCTGTGGTCGTTATAATACACAAGTTCTATTTGAATAGTGTCGTGAGGTCCTCTATCACAGCCCCAAAGGGCTCTGATCCTCCTACCCCAGCCCCAAAGGGCCCCCCTACCCCAACCCCAGAGGACCCTCCAACCCCAACCCCAAAGGGCCCCGATCCCCCTACCCCGAAGGAAGCCTCCGGCCCCCAAAGGTCCCCCGGGATCCCAAAGGACCACCCGGCCCCCCAAGGGCCCCCAGACCCCCAACTTTTTTGCCCCCCATTTTTTAATACTTTTTAGTTTGCGCATTTTGAGACAAAACGACCCCATCCCCCCAACTCTTTGGCTCTTTGTCTGGAATGGGATGAAGTATATGCAAGATATGTGATATCCTTGAGCAAATTTAAAATGGAGGATCAATTATGTTTCGCTGCTAAAGTTGATATAGTGCATGTGAATAGAATTCAATATGCTTTAAGTGCATTAGTGAAACACATCAAAGACAATAAACTGTATCGCTAATTGTACATGCTTAGTATTATAGTTGTTGTAATTATTCAATAAAATTGTTTCGAAATCAAAAATGTTCCCTTTCTTTTCTGGTCAGGTTAGAATGCTAGGGCTAACGATTCTCCTTCTAAGCCAATCAGGGGGCTGGTTACATATTAGCTGTAGAGGATTGAAGAGAATATAAGGAAAGGATTTTTGCTATAGTTTTTTTATTAGTCTGTGAATAGAATTCAAAGGAGTGAGAAATCACTAAGTTCTTAGTTAGCAGTGTGATAACATGAGTGAACAAGTTGAGTTAGAAATATCCTTTTATTGCATCTGTTCTATTTTTAAATGTCATTTTCATGGTTTTGAACATTCTCATGAACCTACTGTTTGTTCAGACATCATAGAGGCAGAGATAGATGAGAAGAATCTAAACGAAATGAAAAGAAAAATTACATGTGATATGGAGAGAAATATATATCGATTGCAAGTGAGCTCACATAAAACAAGGTCTTATTTGACAGAAAAGGAAGATCAAATGAAGAGACTGGGAAAAGAGGGCTGTCTCTATAGCGTAAAAGACAGCAGTGAAAACCCAATAAAAAATGTGTATAGATCAAGATATAACTCTGACTATTATGATGAATATATTCTAAGAGAAGAGAAAACTGGCTATTTAAGAGACAACATAAGAGGTCATTCTATGAAAAGGATTTTAAGCAACGAAAACCATGTTGGAAGAGTTCTCATATATGATTTAACGATAAACCTAATTATTGATATGTATAATGAGTTTTATATTATAATCATACAATAAATTTGATTATACTATTTTAATTTTCACATATTAGTTATATATAGACTAAGGATGTCATCAGAGACTTCTGTGCATGAATAGTTTAGATTGAATAGATCAGCCTTTAGTTTTCTATCAAAGATAAAAATAAATCATTCTTCAAATATTTATTCTGTTGCTATATCAATATTTATTACAGTTTTCATGTATATTATCTCAGGTTCAACTATTTGAACCTCGTCTTCTTCCTCCAATGGCATAATATCTATGAGAGAGGGTGTCTCCTGAGATTGAGTTTATACCACCTCCTCAAATAAATCGTTGCGTACTCGAAGTGTCGGTAAACTGGTTCTCAGTTGCCAGACATCTTCGATCTGCCACATTCGACCCGAAGGCCCACTCCTTCAAAAGATCCTCTGATAAACATGTGCAGAGAAGCTGTTCCTTCTCCTCAAGTGAGCTTTTATTTGATAGTAGGACTCCTGCAAAATACTATAGCAATAATAAATTTTCTTTGTTTTTTCCAAAAACATTTTCTGACAATTTTGAATTATTTTAGCTAAAAGTGTTGTTTTCCCCGACATTAAGGGACCACACAGAAACGACTTGAAGGGTGTTTTAAATTGATACATGCTGCTGCTGCTGTGGTTGACAACAGCCGGACTACAACTAAGTGTAAATCATACGTGTCCAGTGAATAAGTAGTAGTAGTAATTTTCCCATAGATCTATCTAGTACAAGTACAACAAAAAGACATATTTTCATGGTCATTTATTTGACATGAAAACTCTATTTGCTCAACATGAACAACAACAACATAAGAATAACACTTGTTCAACAAGAACCTGAGAAAAAACAATATTTCATGGTCATTTATTCAACATGAAAACTCTGTTTGTTCAACATGAAAAACAACAACATAAAAATGTTGTACTTTATGTGCAACATAAAAAAACACTTTTGTTCAAACATGTACATGTACAGGAACAACAACACTTATTGTCTTAAAAAAAACACTTTTTGTCCAGCATCACATTATTTACATTAGTACACACAGTAGCGCACTTTTTGTAAATCAGCACTTGAAAACAACAACAAAAAACACATGGAAACAAAACTTAAAAAAATTGATAGCACAGTTGAACATTATGAATTTAAAAGGACCCCCCCCCCACCGGGGCCGCGGGGCTGAAGGCCGGCTGCAAATGGGACCCCCCAACCCCCGGGGGTGGCCACGGGCAGGAACCCCCCCCCCCCCGGGGGCCAAAGGCCAGCCACGGGCGGGACCCCCCACCCCCGGGGGCGGCCGCGGGGGCGAAACAGTACAATAGTTGTCGTCACTGCTGCAGGTTAGGTTGGGTTAGGTTATGGTGGTTAGATTGGGTTAGTTAATTTATGAAAGGTTGGTGGTTGGGTTAGTTAATTTATGAAAGGTTGGTGATGTTTAGGTTAGGTTAAGTTAGGTTAGGCTAATTTATCCAGACCAAGTTGATTGCGATAGTCTATGCATTCAACTTGGTCTGAAATAAGGTAGTGGCCATGAGGTAGCACACTTACACCATTCTCGAGCACATAGACTTTGTCAGATATACATGACATTGCATTTTTTTCCACTCTCAGAGTATAATATCTATACTGTAGAGAGCGAAATGCAAGCACTTGTGCTCTCGGCACTAGGCTACTTTCTACACAGTCTCTGTACACGCTCATGTTGAAATTGCTCTTTACAAAGTGTTTAGGCACCCCTTTACACGCCTGCTTTTCATCCCCATTATGAGTTTCAACGCAATAAACTTTGGGGCCCGGGAAAACCCCCCTGGATATCAAATCACTTCCTTTCTCTGATTTTAACATTAGTATCTAGTTGGGGGCTTGATATTTCACCAGCTCGAGGTAGAGGGACTGATTTCAGTTGGTGAAATCCATCCGCGAGCTGACGTGTTCCCTAAAATCCCCCAATAAATCCTTGGTTTTTACCTTTAACAGCAGAGAATCTGTATCCCCATAGTAAACTTGAACCTCCCCCTCCCATGGCCATTGCACCTTGCACACATTGTAAAAAAACGACAACATGAAATTTTTGGAAATTTCAAGTACTGAACTACCTCCTGCTATATTCTTGTTCAGTACCATATTTCGCTTTTTCCTGTGTAGGAGAACCATGCCAACCTCTATGTTCGTGAAAGATGTAAAATTGGGGTCGGCAATAATTCGTGCACACTCTAGAATGTCAATCATGGAGTCACAACAAGAACTATTAGAAATGCTTTCACAAATTTTGCCAAATGCTCAATTGAAAATGAGTTTATAGGTTTCCGTCTCTACTTTGGAGTTTGCCCGAGAGCGTTTATCAACAACAGTGTCGATAAGCGTCTTCAAATATGGTTTATGATTGAATTGCAGGACCCTATGTAGTTTGGTGATCTTGAAACCATTGTTCAACACCCAGTGCAAAAGCACATGGTGAACAACGATATTCTCCTTAGGGTCCAAATCAGCAATCAGTTTTTGCTTAGAGGGGGTGCAGTGCATCCCCATATCCTCAACCAATGATCGATTGTAGGGGCTCAGTGAAACCCTGGTCACAGGTCGATTGATACAGGGAAAAACAAAATCTCTGACGGAGTCATGAAGCGCCAGAGGAATGTGCCCGTTAATTTCAAAGACTCATCCATGTGGACCATTGTCCTCGACGGTGGTAATGTCAGGGAACTCACAAGAATTCTAAAACCATTGATAGTTCCCACACGGCAACGAGTAGTGTGACATTGCATAGGGGTAAAATGAGTTCATGTCCAAGAACACTACATTTGACTTTACACCGGTGCTGTTTTGTCCGCTCGGATCGGTTGACAAGACGCGGTTCCCATGAAAAACATACCCTCCCCGCATTGAACTATCTACATAAAGGTGCTGATCTACATCGGTGATTAGGCCTATTTCCTCCCTACTAATTTTTAAAATCAAATCCTTCACTAAATGTGGCGTGGACAAAAAATAAGCTATATCTAACCCGAACTCAGAATAGATTTGGTCTGTGTTCCTGCAGACTATGTCCAACAGAGTTAAAACGTCACTAGTCAAGTACAATCTACAATAATCCCACCCATTTTTATAATTCCCCATAGACCACGCCTTCTTGGCAAACTCATAGTCCTCGGCTGTGCATTCACTGTTGGTGAGTGAATTGTAAAAAGCTTCAACTGGAGGTAGTTTCACCTCGCTTAAGCGAGCGCCAGAACAGTAATATTCGTATGCGTATACACCTTTACAGGTTAATAGGTGATACATTTCACTGTCTGGAAAGTGCTGTTTAAGCAAAGGAAAGCTATCAAAATTGTCTCTTTTCTGCACTTGAGTCAATTGACTCAATGCCTTCGGAAAAAAAGGAGTTTAAAAACCTGATTTTATTCCAGAACGTATTCCCATTATTTCCTACCTGCCATTTCAACTCGAGAAGCACCAATTTCTCGGCCAATTTGGGAAAAATTTCATAGGTAAATGATCTATTTAATCATGGACTATCTACTCCCCCTCCCTCCCTTTGCATACGTGCCAGTCCCGTTAAAATAAATTTTAAATCATAATTTGCAATGTGAATAAAAACTGGAATAAAAAACTGCTGGCTAACATTTAAGTTACACGATTGATGCGCTACCCCTCTAAAATTACTACTTCCATAGGATATTTCCTGCCACAAGTGATTATGATCTCTGACTGTCCCCCGCCCCCCTGTTGTCCCGTTAGTACCCTTATCCCCCTCTTCAAACTCACCCTTACAAACCCAACATATTTTTTTTATTTTTAATCGCGAGACGATCCTCTGCAGACAACACCATAGGGTAATGCGTATTTCTCAAGCGAGAAATAGCGCCATTAGCTGTGCCAATTAATTTAGTCAGTGCTTTGATCATGCACTCTCCCTCATCTAATGTTTCTACTATTTCTAACAACTGCATGGTTTTAGAACTGTCTCTTTGCGCATGGGCATATGACACTGCAATGGCTTGATGTTCTTTGATTCGGTTTGGAAATCGAGGATCGTTCACTTCCACCAGCTTAGCTTCACAATCCAACGAGATTTTGTTGCACTGGAGGAGGGTGTTTTAAAAAATTTTTAAACGTAAAATGGCCCTATCCCCTGAAACCGTTCCCACTGACTGATAGCCATGCCGTCTACAGTGCTTCATATGATCCCATAGTTTTATATCGCTACGGAATCCAGACAGGCATGTCGGACAGTAGAAACAGTCCCCCCTTTTCTTACCCTCCCCCAGAACTCTACTGATGTCTGTCATAGGGTTAAAATGGCCAATTTAATTGGCAAGGTCACTAGATGGTGGTGTGTACAACAACCAAACCCAGTGTTTGACAAAATCAATTGAAGGACCCCTTACTGGGAAAACCACCCCCTTCTTGTTAGAACGAACCCCATCTTCAAATTCAGTTTCATACTGAACCACAGTAACACCGATATTTAAATGTGCATTAGCCCTTTCAAAAATAGCAATAGATCTTAGCGTTACTGGGTATTTTCCCTCTAAACAAGTGAAATCTACAATGGGGAAATTGGACCCCTCCTTCCCATGTACAGCCCAGTGATCTAAATTCATCTTTGTGGCTTCATCTTTCAATGGTTGGAAAGCTGACATAAGGAAAGCGTACTTGAAACATTTTTGATCTGTTTCAAAACAAATTCGTTGGACACCATGTCAACCTACTAAATCTGGATTACATTTTAAAACTATAGACCTCTCCCCTGCCCCACCCCCTCTTAAAATAAAATCTTTCTTAAATTTACAAATATTCACACTTAAATTTTCGACATAAAGAACTACAGACCCACTACCGTTTTCGTTATAATTCTCGAGATGCGCAATGATATGACCTATCCACTCGGAAAAAATACCCTCAAAATTCTCTAAATTTGGATAAATCACACGCATCTCGGTATGTACAGAATGGTGGTAAACTTCATTTTTCCCCTCATTTAAATAGAACACCTTTAAAACAATAAAATCCCTAATTGAATCCCTTCCCCCTCCCCATAACTGAATTTGGTTCTCCAGCAGAGCAGGAATTCTATCTACATACTCATGTACAATTTCTACGGGATCAAACACAAAATTACCACACAAAAGCGAATTAAAAGGGTCACCAAAAGTTGCAGTGTAGACAACTATGCTATTTAAAATTGTGTTTGATAGCTGAAATTCGGGAAGTCGTCAATTGGTTATTACCCTCCCCTTCTTGTATATTATCTAAACCCCCTCCCCCTCCACATTGTTCAATAATAGAGTTGTTCGATGCCACTTCTTTCGTTTGAAGTGGAAGTAGGTTATTGGGGGCTAGAGGAGGAGGGTTCCCTGTTAATTCCCGGGTAAAATCGTCTAAAAGCTGTAAGGTGTTTGGACTCAGGTCCCCCTGCCCTATAATCAACATAACTATAATCAACATCTGCGCTATTATCAACGTTAAAGAAATCACTTAAAAAGTCGTCAATATTATCTGCAATATCGTTAATGATACCATCCCATGTTGACTTGTTGTGGAAGTCCATAAGTGCTTCCTCTTCTACTCCAACTGACGAGCAGGGGGTAGATGGTGAATATGGGACCAATGCAACCTATAAATGAAAAATAGCTTGTTTTCAAAGTGTCTAAATCACCCCTACTGTCTTAAAAAATTGGATTATTATTGCTTAAAAATACACTTAATAGCAGTAGCATATACACTACTCAATATATTCTGAAAGTTCCAACTTAACGAAAATCTAAAGGATGACATAGAATGTTTTGAAATGGATAGCCGAACTCATTTGGATCACCTCCTGAAAATAGATTATTTTAAATGTGTCTAAACCAGTCTCATTTGACCTTACATTCGTTAATACATGTCTGTTATCCTGAGAAATATAACTAAGTGGGAACCGTTAACTCTGATTGAAGGTCTCTCCAAAATTTTGGCAAGTTATAATTGAAAGTTGTCAACAATATTATGAAAATTAGAATCCGTATTTGTAAGAGATAAATGGTATAATCTCAGTCCTTCACATTGAGTGGGGAGAAAACATCTTTAGCGAAAAAATTTCTTTTAAAATCTCTGAGACAATTTTACACTGTTGTAAAAAAAGCGAAAAGAAAAGACCTAAAAAGATGGAAGAAATAGGTAGAAAATAGAGGTAAAAATGTCTTCAGTGGGTCAGAGAATATTGGAAAGATTAGAAAAAAAGAGTGGTTTCTTTGACAGGTAAAAAAAAATTACATTATATTTAGATATCTCTCAGGGAGGGGGTAGCAGAGAAATTTAAAACAATGGTTGGGGTGGGGGTTAATACTTTTATATCTCTGAGACACTTTTAAAGCAATGAAAAAATGGGTTTGTTTTGATATTTCTATAAGTTAGGTAAAACAAATGCTCACATTTTTTTATCCCGGCTGCAGTTGAGTGCCTGAAAGCCCTGGCGATGCATGTTGGACCTCCTGAACTTGTGTAGGTGGGGCAGCTCTTGAAGGCAACGCATGATGGAGAGTGAACGGGCCGACGGCGTTACATTCTTGCACCGATGTTGCATCAGGGTTCTCCAAGCAGTAGCTGGCATGCTGTGGGGCTGCCTCACCCTCCCTTGCTCTCTTTACAGGTGGAGGAAGGCAATACATTCTTCAAAATTTTCCTTAAAAGAAGAGAAAAAAGTTAGTGTTGAAATAATTTCCCCCTTTTTTACAGAAGGAAAATTAGTACGCTCATAACCTAGCCATAATTTTGTCTAAAAAGCACTTATCACAATGAAGTCCCCCCTCCCCCCTTTTCAACAATGGCCTAAAAATATTTGTTAGCAATTATTTTTGGGGAATAACCCGTTTCACTCCTCCAAATACAGGTTGCGTAGGTCTGCGCTTCCCGGCTGCCACAGCGAGCGCTCCCCTGTATACGATAAACTATAATATTCAATTGTGAAAAATAGTATTTTGAGATAAAAAGAATCTAGTTCTATCAATAATTGACTAGAAATTAATGAAAAATATTATTATGAGATAGCGAAGAGATAGCGAAGTTTATGTCTAAAGTGGGGGCCAGAGAAAATAGGGAAGATTAGAAAAAGAGTGGTTTTCTTTGACAAAACAAAAATAAAAAATTACATTATATTTATATATCTCTCAGGGAGGGGGGAGCAGAGAAATTTAAAACAATGGTTGGGGTGGGGATTTAATATTTTAATATCTCTGAGACACAAACACACAATTTACAATGTTGAAAAAAAGTGAAAAGAAAAGGCCTAAAAAGATGGAAGAAATATGTAGAAACTAGAGGTGAAAATGCTCACGTTTGCAAATTCCGGCTGTATTTGGGTACCAGATGCTCCTGACATAGCCTGCTGGATGGTAACCTCCTGAGCTAGCGTAGGTGGTTCAGCTTTTAAAGGTCCATTGAGAGCAGCTATCCACTCGCTCTTTAATTTTCTACCAGGCTGCATTGGAGCCTGCGTGGATAGGACTTGGGCAGGCAACACTTGTTTGGGGGGCTTCGGCCAGTGACCATATTGCTTAACTGTCGCCTTCACAGGGGCTGCCTTGTCCCCCCTTGCTCTCTTTGATGGAGGAGCCGCAATATATTCTTCACAATTTGCCTTAAAAGAAGAGAAAAATTAGCATCGAAATAATTTCCCCCTTTTCTACAGAAGAAAAATTAGTATCCCCACCCCCCTAACCATAATTTTGTCTAGAAAGCATTTATCTCTAAGAAGCCCCCTCCCCCTAAGCCAAATGCAAAGCAAAAAGTAAAATTTATGAGAAATGCAAAATAATTTTATTTTGAAAATAAAGAATGAAAATGTACTCACATTGTTAATCATTGTAGACGAAGTTTCCTTATCAATAATGTTCATTGTTGTTTCCATTCTGTCACAATACTTTCAAATAATTTAATCACAATGCATATCCGTTATATACGAAATCTTAAGGGCGAATTGCGATGTAATGGGGGAAACCATATGTAAGCGAGCCTCTGATTGGCTTAGAAGGAGATGTAACCAGCCCTCTGATTGGTTTACAAGGAGACACGTGATCCTGTTTCCTATTCCTGGATCATAACATTCTCCCCTAGCGTGCACTTGGACGAACAATAACAACAACAACAAATAAATTGACCTTGAAACATCCATCAAACTGTGAAAAATCCTGTTTTTCATTCTCACTGACAAAAACCATAAAACAGACATAAATTGCTGTTGACATCCATGAAAAACATCAAATAAATTGACCAACACTCATATCCGTCAAAGAAATATCCTTAAGTGAAAAAAATCCTGTTTTTCATTCTCAGTGAGAAAAACCATAAATTATGTACTGTCAACGTTAAACTAAATTGTAGATGGCAGCACATGTGTTCGCCCTGTATTCAATAAGGGGGTTCTACTCATATGGCAGGTAGCTATAGGAAAAAGATCACGCTTTTTATGATAATTCAAGAATAATGTATATTTACTTACCATCAAGATTCTTTTGGTGTTCTCCATCAGAAAATGAATAAATTTAACTGTTGAAGGCTTGTTACAAGTTTTATTATTCAACTAATACAGATACAGTAACCCAGTAGGGCAACTAGACCTCCTCCCATGATCTAATTTGAATTGATTTAAAATCAAGTTAAAATAACTTGATTTTGGATTAAAATTAAGTATTTTGCATTAGGCATCAAGATATTGCTGATTATAGGAAAAGCCAAGACAGATGGTCCGAGTAATTGAGACGCAAATCTAGGATAAGCCCTTTTTCAGGATTGTATAAAAATGATCTCATTTCCTTTGTTGATTAATAGATTGATTTGTTGATTGTTTATCTATCATCCATCCATTGGTCATTCCTAGGGCTGAAATAAGATAGTCAAATAATTAAGGGATGAAATATTTGATTGATTTTGAGTTTTCGCGTGACGGACAATGTCCACTGGACTTGTATGAAAATAATGGGACTGAATTTGGTTGGATTTACAGGCAGTGAACAAATGAAACCTAACCTAAGCCAAACAGGCTTCGCCGCTTGATCGATCCTTAATAGCTAATATAAATCCTGTCAATGTTCTACCTATAAATTCCAACAATCTGCAAGTGCCAAATGGCACTTTTGGTGCCATGTCTATATTGGAAAGGCTGGAGCCCGTGGGCTACGAGAACTGTTTAAAGAGGCTTTAATGCCTTATTTTAAAGCTATTATTCAAATTTATGTGCTTTTATAAGTTCTACCATAAGTGCGATATAGCGCTAAAAACTGCACTTTTGGTACCACTTCTTAAGTGGAAAAACTTGGAAGCATAAAACGGTACCTTCGTAATAATTATGTTCCAAAAATCTTCCCTGGAGGTTTATAACAAGCCCTCACGTTTACCGTCCCCTCCCATCCCCATTAATCATCGTTGCAGTGGCACCTGCAACCTAGTAAAGAGCAAACCACCCATAGTAACCAAAAGTTAAAAAACAAGTTTAGAAAAAAATACCTAGTAAAAAAATTGTCATCTGACACTGATTCAGGAATGGTAACTATTATTTCGGTTTGTCCTAGAAGTAAAAGTTTATCAAGACGAGAAATTTATGGTGATTTCCAAAAAAATTCTGAAACTTCTCAAAAATGGCGTCATATCAAAATGAAAAGTCTACTATTGGAATCAGCAGTGTTGAAAACCTAGCTAGGGTAAATTATAACCCCTCTCCTTGAAAAACAAGGACAATGACTTTTTTTCATGGGTAGCGGTGATCTGTCTCCCGTTTTTTTTTTGTTCGTCTTTTTTTTCTAGCTAGGCTAGGGAGCGACCACAACATCATAGAGAAATGTGTAATAGTTCATTCGAATGAAAATTACATTTTTTAGCACCCTTTTTAAGTGACCAAAAAGATTAGAGGATATCTATCCTCATATCCCCACCTGAAGGCCCCCGCCCCCCAAAATCATCCAATCACAATTTTAAGCTAGGAATTTTGTTCAATATGGTTCAAAGTCAAATATGTTTGGTTTTGGTGATGATACGACCCTCCTTAGTCCCTGGGGAAAGGGCTGCACACTGTGTCAGTATCAGACATATTGATATCACGCGTATCGGTATTGGTGAATTTTTATTGGATGTATTGGTATCGCAAGTATCTAGACAGATGTTTAATAACTTAGATAAAAGATATGAGGGTCATATCAGCACTAAAACCATAGATATTGGACCTTTGAACTATATTTAATAAAAAGGTTATCTCAAAATTTTGATTGAATGACTTTGGGGAGAGGGGGTCTGTATGGAAGGGGGGCTAGCTGCTCTCCAATATTTTTGGTGACTTAAAAGGGCACTTACAAATTTAATTGTCTTTTGAATGAGCTCTGGCTCTTGCCACCCCCTAGCCAAGCCTACAATTCTCCATCCACTAATTAGCAGGGGATATGGGTCAATTTTCCACTGGGAAGAGGGGGAATTCCCATTCCTGGCCTCAGTTTTCTTCCAGATCCCAGTTGGCCCCCCCCCCAGCTGAAATTAAGTTTCTCCAAAAATGTTTTCAAAACTAATATAAGCTCATGGGTTTATGTAAGTAGTAATCTATCTAGTAATTTCAAAGATACATGAAAAGATACATTCACGCCTACATGAGTATGCTCAAAAGTGTAATAGATATGAACCCTACAAGAAAACCTACACCTCAGGCAGTGCAGATTTTACGGGTGCTTGCGTAATTTGTCTTATCTCTGATTTTTTTTTGGCAATTGCCTTAACTCGAGAGTAGTTTGTTACTAAAAAATTTCATGCTACAATCAGAATTGTTTGATTGACATTTGAAAAAGGGGTAAGGGATTCGCGAATTGGACTGTGCGAACGATCTTATTTGAATAATAGGGAAAAAACAGACCTAGATAAAATTTGCGAATTGGATCCTAATAAGGTGGAGAAAAAAAGGTTTAGCATTTGCGAATACTTCGATGTGTGCTGTATAATACACAAGTGGTGTTTGAACAGTGTTATAAATTAAATACAGTTTAACGTTATACTATACGAAGAAGTTGATACTAAGAGGGATGTAGATGGCAAGAAAAGAATTGTAATAACGGATAGCTTTACTTCTTCGATCTGTTCCGTATAATACATAAGTGGTGGGGTGATGGCAGAAGGATCTCTTCGAGTACTTATAGTGCTGTACTGTGGGCTGAATTCCTAGCGAAAAACCCGAGTGAATGACTTGAAAATAAAATTTTTAACGATAAATGCCTGAAAAGTGTTTTGGGGGAGATGTGTTGATTGGCAGAAGGATTTAAAATAGAGTACCGTGGGCCAAGTTGCTTGCGAAAAACCCGAGTGGATGACTTGAAAAAAAAAATTTAACGAAAAATGTCTGAATAGTGTTTTCGGGGATGGGGCGATGGCGGCCGAATGTCATAGAGTACTTATAGTGTGATAGTGGAGAGCGAGTTGCTAGCGAAAACCCGAGTGGATGACTTGAAAATAAAATTTTTAACGAGAAATGCCTGAAAAGTGTTTTGGGGGAGATGGGTTGATTGGCAGAAGGATTTAAAATAGAGTACTTTGGGTCGAATTCCTAGCGAAAAACCCGAGTGGATGACAAAAAAATAAAATTTTTAACGAAAAATGACTAAAAAGTGTTTTGGGAGAGATGGGTTGATTGGCAGAAGGATGTCCTAACATAGTTATAGTGTGATAGTGGGGAGCGAGTTGCTAGCAAAAACCCGTGTGAATGACTTGAAATAAAATTTTTTAACAAGAAATCTCTGAATAAAATATTTTTGGAGGGATGGGAGAGGGGTGTCTTAGAGTACTTATAGTGGTGTTCTGTGGGTCGAATTCCTAGCGAAAAACCCGAGTGGATGACTTGAAAATAAAATTTTTAACGAGAAATGCCTGAAAAGTGTTTTGGGGGAGATGAGTTGATTGGCAGAAGGATTTAAAATAGTGTACTGTGGGCCGAGCTCCTTGCGAAAAACCCGAGAGGATGACTTGAAAATAAAATTTTTAACGAGAAATGACTGAAAAGTGTTTTGGGGGATTTGGGTTGATTGGCAGAAGGATGTCTTAACATAGTTATAGTATGATAGTGGGGGGCGAGTTGCTAGCGAAAAACCCGTTTGGATGACTTGAAATAATTTTTTTTTACAAGAAATCTCTGAATAAAATATTTTTGGAGGGATGGGAGCGGGGTGTCTTAGACTACTTATAGTGCTGTACTGTGGGCTGAATTCCTAGCGAAAAACCTGAGTGGATGACATGAAAATAAAATTTTTAACGAGAAATGCCTGAAAAGTGTTTTGAGGGAGATCGGTTGATTGCCAGAAGGACTTAAAATAGAGTACTGTGGGCCGAATTCCTAAAGAAAAACCCGAGCGGATGACTTGAAAATAAAATTTTTAACGAGAAATGACTGAAAAGTGTTTTGGGGGATATGGGTTGATTGGCAGAAGGATGTCTTAACATAGTTATAGTGTGATAGTGGGGGGCTAGTTACTAGCGAAAAACACGTGTGAATGACTTGAAATAAAAATTTTAAACAAGAAATTTCTGAATAAAATATTTTTGGAGGGATGGGAGCGGGGTGTCTTAGAGTACTTATAGTGCTGTACTGTGGGCCGAATTCCTAGCGAAAAACCCGATTGGATGACTTGAAAATAAAAATTTTTACGAGAAATGACTGAAAATTGTTTTGAGGGAGATATGTTGGTTGCCAGAAAGATTTAAAATAGAGTACTGTGGGCGGAATTCCTAGCGAAAAATCCGAGGTGATGACTTGAAAATAAAATTTTTAACGAGAAATGCCTGAAAAGTGTTTTGGGGGAGATGGGTTGATTGGCAGAGGGATTTAAAATAGTGTGCTGGGGGCCAAATTCCTAGCAAAAACCCGAGTGGATGACTTGAAAATAAAATTTTTAACGAGAAATGTCTGAAAAGTGTTTTGGGGAAGATGGGTTGATTGGCAGAAGGATATCTTAACATTATTATAATGTAATTCTGGAAGACGAGTTGCTAGCGACAAACCCGTGTGAATAACTTGAAATAAAATTTTTTAACAAGAAATCTCTGAATAAAATATTTTTGGAGGGATGGGAGCGGGATGTCTTAGAGTACTTACAGTCCTGTACTGTGGGCCGAATTCCTAGCAAAAAACCCCAGTGGATGACTTGAAAATAAAATTTTTAACGAGAAATGACTGCAAAGTGTTTTGAGGGAGATATGTTGGTTGCCAGAAGGATTTAAAATAGAGTACTATGGGTCGAATTCCTAGATAAAAACCCGCGGGGATGACTTGAAAATAAAATTTTAACGAGAAATGACTGAAAAGTGTTTTGGGGGAGATGGGTTGATTGGCAGAAGGATGTCTTAACATAGTTATAGTATGATTTTGGGGGGCGAGTTGCTAGTGAAAAACCCGTGTGAATGACTTGAAATAAATTTTTTTAACAAGAAATCTCTGAATAAAATATTTTTGGATGGGTGGGAGCGGCGTGTCTTAGACTACTAATAGTGCTTTACTGTGGGTCAAATTCCTAGCGAAAAACCCGAGTGGATGACTTGAAAATAAATTTTTTTAACGAGAAATGCCTGAAAAGTGTTTTGGGGGAGATTTGTTGATTGGCAGAAGGATTTAAAATAGTGTACTGTGGGCTGAATTCCTAGCTAAAAACCCGAGTGGACGACTTGAAAATAAATTTTTTAACGAGAAATGTCTGAAAAGTGTTTTGGGGGAGATGGGTTGATTGGCAGAAGGATGTCTTAGCATAGTTATAGTGTGATAGTGGGGGGGGGCGAGTTGCTAGCGAAAAACCCGTGTGAATGACTTAAAATAAAAATTTTAACAAGAAATCTCTGAATAAAATATTTTTGAAGGGATGTGAGTGGGGTGTCTTAGAGTACTTATAGTGCTGTACTGTGGGCCGAATTCCTAGCGAAAAACCCGAGTGGATGACTTAAAAATAAAATTTTTAACGAGAAATGGGTGAAAAGTGTTTTGAGGGAGATGGGTTGATTGGCAGAAGGATATCTTAACATAGTTATAGTGTGATAGTAGGGGAGCGAGAGCCTAAAATCTGAGCTAATAAGGGTTTTTGACCGTAAACTCTAGTTTTTTGTAAGAAAATTATGGAAAATACAATTCGTTGGCTAAAGATGAAACTTAAGTCCAGTTATGGATCAAAAATAAACTATTTCTGTAAAATCTGAGCTAACAAGGGTTTTTGACCGTAAACTCTACTTTTTGTAAGAAAATTATGGAAAATACAATTCTCTGCTTCAAATGCGAAACTTAAGTCCAGCTATGGATCGAAAAATAAACTATTTCTGTAAAATATTATCTAATAAGGGTTATTGGTCGTAAACTCTTGTTTTTTGTAAGAAAATTATGGTAAATACAATTCTCTGGTTCTAATTTGAAACTTAGGTCTATTTTTGGATCGAAAAATAAAACTATTTCCGTAAAATCTGAGCTAATAAGGGTTTTTGACCGTAAACTCTAGTTTCCTGTAAGAAAATTATGGAAAATACAATTCTCTGCTTCAAATGTGAAACTTAAGTCCAGTTATGGATTGAAAAAAAACTATTTTTGTAAAATCAAAGCTAATAAGGGTTATTGACCGTAAACTCGTTTTTTGTAATAAAATTATGGAAAATACAATTCTCTGGTTCAAGTGTGAAACTTAAGTCCATTTATGGATCGAAAAATAAACTATTTCTGTAAAATCTGAGCTAATGAGGATTTTTGACGGTAAACTCTAGTTCATTGTAAGAAAATTATGGAAAATATAATTCTCTGATTCAAATGTGAAACTTCAGTCCAGTTATGGGTCGAAAAATAAACTATTTCTGTAAAATCTGAGCTAATAAGAGTTTTTTGCCGTAAACTCTAGTTTTTTTAAAAAAAAATTATGAAAATACAATTCTCTCGTTCAAATGTGAAACTTAGATCCATTTTTGATCGAAAAATAAAACTATTTCCTTAAAATCTAAGCTAATAAGGGTTTTTGACCGTAAACTGTAGTTTTTTGTTAGAAAATTATGGATAATACATTTCATTGGTTAATAGGTGAAACTTAAGTCCAGTTATAGATCGAAAAATAAAGTATTTCTATAAAATCTGATCTAATAAAGGTTTTTGGCCGTAAACTCTAGTTTTTTTGTAAGAAAATTATGGAAAATACAACTCTCAGGTTCAAATGTGAAACTTAAGTCCAGTTATGGATCGAAAAATAAACTAATTCTGTAAAATCTGATTTAATAAGGGTTATTGGCCGTAAACTCTTGTTTTTGCAAGAAAATTATGGAAAATACAATTCTCTGGTTCAAATCTGAAACTTAAGTCCAGTTATAGATCGAAAAATAAAAAACTAGAGTTTACGGCCAATAACCTTATTAGCTCAGATTTTACAGAAATAATTTATTTTTCGATCCATAGCTGGACTTAAATTTCACATTTGAAGCGGAGAATTGTATTTTCCATAATTTTCCTACAAAAAACAAGAGATTACGGCCAATAATCCTTATTAGATAAGATTTTACAGAAATAGTTTATTTTTTGATCCATAACTGGACTTAAAAATCACATTTGAAGCAGAGAATTGTATTTTCCATAATTTTCTTACAAAAAACTAGAGTTTACGGTCAAAAACCTTCTTAGCTCAGATTTTACAGAAATAGTTTATTTTTCGATCCATAACTGGACTTATGATTCATCTTTGAGCCAACGACTATTATTTTCCATAATTTTCTTACAAAAAACTAGAGTTTACGGTCAAAAACCTTTATTAGCTCAGAATTTAGGCTCTCCCTCCCCCACTATCACACTATAACTACGCTAAGACATCTTTCTGCCAATCAACCCATCTCCCCCAAAACACTTTTCACCCATTTCTCGTCGGAAATTTTATTTTCAAGTCATCCACTCATGTTTTTCACTAGCAATTCGGCCCACAGTACTAAGTAAGTAAGTAAGTAACAACCTCTTTCTTGAATTCACCTCTTGGATACACAATACAGAAATTTTATACAGGAAATTATGAAAAAAATTGAACAAATTGTTTATTACCATTCATTATCGATTGAAGTCGCTTCCTAGATAGACAATACAGCAATTTCACAAAATCTAAGTATAAGAGTGATAATATTTTATATAAACATCCATTTCTTGGATACATAGGAAAAAGTTGACAAAATCTAAATGTTAGAGTGAATAGATTTTATTTATCAACATCTTTGTCAGATACATCGAATAAAATTGACAGAATCTAAGTGTTAGAGTAAATATTTTTTTTATCAACATTCTTTGTCAGATACATCAAATAAAAATGACAAAATATAAATTTTAGAATGAATAAAAGTATTAAATGCGAATTCATTTTCATTTTGAAATTCATTCATTTTTATAGAAACTGCAATAGTTTCATAGGAAGCATCTTTCAGCGTGTTTTAAGTTTAAAAGAAAAGCATTGAATGGAAACTCATTTTGATTTTGATGTTGGGTAAAAATTTAGTCATTTTTAAAGAAAATGCAATAGTTTCACAAGAACTATCTTTCAGGGTGTTTTAAGTTTAAATGAAAAGTATTCACTGAAAATTAAATTTGATTTTGATGTTGGATAAAAATCCATCCATTCTTTTAGAAACTAGAATAGTTTCACGGAAAACATCTTCTGATTTAATACATGCAATAAACTAGCTAGTGTCGATAACCGGACAATTCTTTTTTATTCTCTTTTTTATCACAAACAATTTTCAATGTGTCCAAGGCAGAGCAATTTCTTCATAAATTCCACTATTTTATGCCCCCCTCCGGCACGGTGCCTGCTGCAGCGGGCCGGGAAGCGCCGCTAGGCCCCACTGCGGCGGCTGGGAAGCGCCATGGGGCCAACTGCGGTAGCCAGGAAGCACCACGGGGTCCTCTGCGGCGGGCCGTGGGCAGGGCGGGCCGGAGGGGGGCATTAAATAGTGGAATTTATGAAGAAATTGCTCTGCCTTGCACACATTGAAAATTGTTTGTGATAAAAAAGAGAAAAAAAGAATTGTCCGGTTATCGACACTATCTAGTTTATTGCATGTATTAAATCAGAAGATGTTTTCCGTGAAACTATTCCAGTTTCTATTAGAACGGATGGATTTTTATCCAACATCAAAATCAAATTTAATTTTCATTGAATACTTTTCATTTAGACTTAAAACACGCTGAAAGATAGTTTTTGTGAAACTATTGTAGTTTCTATAAAAATGACTAATTTTTTACCAAACATCAAAATCAAAACGAGTTTCAATTCAATGCTTTTCTTTTAAACTTAAAACACGCTGAAAGATGCTTCCTTTGAAACTATTGCAGTTTCTAAAAAAAATGAACGAATTTCAAAATCAAAATGAATTTGCATTTAATACTTTTATTCATTCTAAAATTTAGATTTGGTCAATTTTATTTGATGTATCTGACAAAGGATGTTGATAAAAAAAATTATTCACTCTGACACTTAGATTCTGTCAATTTTATTCGATGTATCTGACAAAATGTGTTGATAAATAAAACTTATTCACTCTAACACTTACATTTTGTCAACTTTTTCCTATTTATCCGAGAAATGGATGTTGATATAGAATTTAATCACTCTTATACTTAGATTTTGTGAAATGGCTGTATTGTCTGTCTAGGAAGCGACTTCAATCGATAATGAATCGTAATAAAAAATTTCTTCAATTTTTTTTCATAATTTCCTGAATATGATTTATGTATTGTGTATCCAAGAGGTGAATTCAAGAAAGAGTTTGTTACTTACTTACTTACTTAGTGCTGTGGGCTGAATTGCAAGTGAAAAACCCGAGTGGATGACTTGAAAATAAAATTTTTAACGAGAAATGGGTGAAAAGTGTTTTGGGGGAGATGGGTTGATTGGCAGAAGGATGTCTTAGCGTGGTTATAGTGTGATAGTGGGGGAGCGAGAGCCTAAAATCTGAGGTAATAAGGGTTTTTGACCGTAAACTCTAGTTTTTTGTAAGATAATTATGGAAAATACAATTTGTTGGCTCAAATATGAAACATAAGTCCAGTTATGGATTGAAAAATAAACTATTTCTGTAAAATCTGAGCTAACAAGGGTTTTTGACCGTAAACTCTAGTTTTTTGTAAGAAAATTATGGAAAATACAATTCTCTGCTTCAAATGCGAAACTTATGTCCAGTTATGGATCGAAAAATAAACTGTTTCTGTAAAATCTGATCTAATAAGGGATATTGGCCGTAAACTCTTGTTTTTTGTAAGAAAATTATGGAAAATTCAATTTTCTGCTTCAAATGTGAAACTTAAGTCCAGTTATGGTTCGAAAAATAAATTATTTCTGTGAAATCTGAGCTAATAAGGGTTTTTGGCCGTAAACTCTAGTTTTTGATTTTTCGATCCATGACTGGACTTAGGTTTCACATTTGAAGCAGAGAATTCTATTTTCCATAATTTTCTTACAAAAACAAGAGTTTACGGCCAAAAACCCTTATTAGATCAGATTTTACAGAAATAGTTTATTTTTCGATCCAAAACTGGACTTAAGTTTCACATTTTAACCTGAGAATTGTATTTTCCATAATTTTCTTACAAAAAAACTAGAGTTTATGGCTAAAAACCCTTGTTAGATCAGATTTTATAGAAATAGTTTATTTTTCGATCTCTAACTAGACTTAAGTTTCACCTATTATCCAATTAAATGCATTTTCCATAATTTTCTCACAAAAAGCTAGAGTTTATGGTTAAAAACCCTTATTAGCTTAGATTTTACGGAAATAATTTTATTTTTTGATCCAAAATGGACCTAAGTTTCACATTCAAACGAGAGACTTGTATTTTCCATAATTTTCTTACAAAAAAACTAGAGTTTACGGCCAATAACCCTTATTAGCTCAGATATTACAGAAATAGTTTATTTTTCAATCCATAACTGGACTTAAGTTTCACATTTGAAGCAGAGTATTGTATTTTCCATAATTTTATTACAAAAAACTAGAGTTTACGGCCAATAACCCTTATTAGCTCAGATTTTACAGAATTAGTTTATTTTTCGATCCATAACTAGACTTAAGTTTCACATTTGAACCAGAGAATTGTATTTTCCATAATTTTCTCACAAAAAACTAGAGTTTACGGCCAGAGACCCGTATTAGCTCAGATTTTATAGAAATTGTTTATTTTTCGATCTATAACTGGACTCAAATTTCACCTATGACCCAATGAAATGTATTTTCCATAATTTTCTCACAAAAAACTAGAGTTTACGGCCAATAACCCTTATTAGCTTAGATTTTACAGAAATAGTTTTTTTTTCTATCCATAACTGGACTTAAGTTTCCCATTTGAAGCAGAGAATTGCATTTTCCATAATTTTCTTACAGGAAACTAGAGTTTATGGTCAAAAACTCTTATTAGCTCAGATTTTACGGAAATAGTTTTATTTTTCGATCCAAAAATAGACTTAAGTTTCACATTTGAACCAGAGAATTGTATTTTCCATAATTTTCTTACAAAAAAACTAGAGTTTACGGCCAATAGCCCTTATTAGCCCAGATTTTACAGAAATAGTTTATTTTTCGATCCATAACTGGACTTAAGTTTCACATTTGAAGCAGAGAATTGTATTTTCCATAATTTTCTTACAAAAAACGAGAGTTTACGGCCAATAACCCTTATTAGATCAGATTGTACAGAAATAGTTTATTTTTCGATCCATAACTGGACTTAAGTTTTGCATATGAAGCAGAGAATTGTATTTTCCATAATTTTCTTACAAAAAACTAGAGTTTATGGCCAAAAACCCTTGTTAGCTCAGATTTTACAGAAATAGTTTATTTTTCGATCCATAACTGGACTTAAGTTTCATCTTTGAGCCAACGAATTGTATTTTCCGTAATTTTCTTACAAAAAACTAGAGTTCACGGTCAAAAACACTTATTAGCTCACATTTTAGGCTCTCGCTTCCCTACAATCACACTATAACTATGTTAAGACATCCTTCTGCCAATCAACCCATCTTCCCTCAAAACACTTTTCAGTCATTTCTCGTTAAAAATTTTATTTTTAAGTCATCCCCTCCGGTTTTTCGCTAGGAATTCGGCCCACAGTACAGCACTATAAGTACTCTAAGAAACCCCGCTCCCATCCCTCCAAAAATATTTTATTCAGAGATTTCTTGTTAAAAAATTTTATTTCAAGTCATTCACACAGGTTTTTCGCTAGCAACTCGCCCCCCTCTATCACACTATAATTATGCTAAGACATCCTTCTGCCAATCAACCCATCTTCCCCCAAAACACTTTTCAGACATTTCTCGTTAAAAATTTTATTTTCAAGTCATCCACTCGGGTTTTTCGCTAGGAATTCGGCCCACAGTACACTATTTTAAATCCTTCTGCCAATCAACCCATCTCCCCCAAAACACTTTTCAGGCATTTCTCATTAAAAATTTTATTTTCAAGTCATCCACTCGGTTTTTCGCTAGCAACTCGCTCCCCACTATCAAACTATAAGTGCTCTATGACATCCGACTGCCATCGCCCCATCCCCCAAAACACTTTTCAGGCATTTCTCGTTAAAAATTTTATTTCAAGTCATCCACACGGGTTTTCGCTAGCAACTCGGCCCACGGTACTCTATTTTAAATCCTTCTGCCAATCAACCAATCTCCCCCAAAACACTTTTCAGTCCTTTCTCGTTAAAAATTTTATTTTTAAGTCATCCACTCGGGTTTTTCGTGAGGAATTCGGCCCACAGTACAGCACTATAAGTACTCTAAGACACCCCGCTCCCATCCCTCCAAAAATATTTTATTCAGAGATTTCTTGTTAAAAATTTCTATTTCAAGTCAATCACACGGGTTTTTCGCTAGCAACTCGGCCCACAGTACAGCACTGAAAGTACTCTAAGAGATCCTTCTGCCCTCACCCCACCACTTTCAAATTATACGGAACACATCGAAGAAGTAAAACTATCCGTTAGTACAATTCTTTTCTTGCCATCTACATCCCTCTTAGTATCAACTTCTTCGTATAGAATAACGTTAAAATATTTAAAATTGACAACACTGTTCAAACACCACTTGTGTTATATACAGTACACATCGAAGTCTTTTTGTATGACTGCCTCTTTATGAGGCTGTGAATCTGTTATTCTTTCTGTCCGTCCAGGTAAGTTTGTTTCTCTTTTTCTTTTTGGCTGACAATATAGTGACATATACACAAATAAAAAGAAAATCACTGACAGAAAAACCAATGGTCATAGACACAGACACAGAGCTACGCACACCTAAGCTTACTAACAAAGCAGGAGAAATATATACGTTCAAATGGACTATAAAGAATAGGTGGCATTTCCCTATACCTTTCAATTTAATATGCAAGATTTATTCTATGTACGTTGAGTCTCTTAGTTTTTGATTTACTTTAGAGGTGGAAAAGAAAATGTCTGTTTCTCAAAAAGGTAATTTGTACACCAATTTTTTAAATGGTCAGGGATTTTAATACATTATTTTGGAAAAGTCGAAAATGTACCCAAATAAAAGATCACAAATTTGGGAGTTAATACTTTTTATAGATGTTTAAATTATCTAAAATACTTTTTATAAACCTATAGAGAAAAAATTAGTATAGAAAATAAAACCTAGTATATTTTGTTTAATAACAGGCTTCTAAATAATACAACATAAGGGTAGAAACTGAAAAATTCCATTACATTGCCAAAAATACGTATTGTATAAGATCTAGTTTTATGTTCCCTAACAGCTGTTTAAAAATCCAAAATGTTCCATTCATATGCCCGTACAAAAAAATATTGTTTTATTAAAAAAGGAAGAAAAAGCATTGAAAATCACACAACGATGTTATTTAGAAATAAAACAGTTCGTGGTAACGAACTGTAAGTAAGGAGCGACCCGGCTCAATGATAACCGAAACTCTAAAAAACGGATTTTGATACCAATAGATACATCAAAAGAATCAGATTTTAATTCTGATTTCAAATATATAAGTTTCATTAAGTTTAATTTTACCCATCAAAAGTTACGTGCCTGAGAAAATTTGGTTGATTTTCGAAAAAAGGAGGAAAGACCCCCTAAAAATGATAGAACCTTAATGAAAATCACACCATCATATTCAGCGTATCAGAGAACCCTACTGTAGAGGTTTCAAGCTCCTATCTACAAAAATGTGGAATTTTCCATTTTTTGCCAGAAGAAAGATCACGGATGCGTGTTTATTTGTTGGTTTGTTTTTTTTTTTTTTTTTCCCAGGGGTGATCGTATCGACCCAGTGGTCCTAGAATATAGCGGGAGGGCTCATTGGAACGGAAATTAAAAGTTCTAGTGCCCATTTTAAGCGACCAAAAAAAATGGAGGGCAACAAGGCCCCCTCCCACGCTCATTTTTTTCCCAAAGTCACCCGATCAAAATTTTAAGATAGCAATTTTGTTCAACATGGTCGAAAACATGATAAAAATGTCTTTTAGGATGACTTGATCCCCCAAAGTCCCCAGGGGGAGGGCTGAAAGTTATGAACTTTACTCAATGTTAACATATAGTATTGGTTATTGGGAAGTATACAGACTTTTTCAGAGGAGATTTTTTCTGGTAGGTGGAGGAAGGAGAGGGTCGGGGGCTATATGGAAGGATCTTTCCATGAAGGAAGTTTTCATGGGGGAAGGGACATTGCTATGAAGGGGGCGCCGGATTTCCCAGCATTATTAAAGAAAAAGATCAGGAATTAAATAAAAAAAACAAGTTTTTCAACTGATCAACTGATTGTGATTAAGAGGTCATTTTTAAAGAACTGGAAAAAAAATTCGAACTATAGTTTAAAGAGCAGGGTATTGACTAGGGGGCGAACCCCCTAGTATACGTGTTAAAAATTTATTAATATAGAAGTTCGTTACGTAAGTTAATTCTAAGTTACGTATATTTATTACTAATAAAAACGTTCGTAAATAAAATTAAACAAGTTTCGAGAAAGCCATTTAACCAAATATAATATGCAAATTTTGTTTTAATTATTCATGTACTGGGAGCCAAAATAAAAAGCTACATTAATTAGAAAATGTTCAAAAATTAAATAAAAAAAAAAGTTTTTTTAACTGACATTAATTAACGACGTTAAAAATCAAAATGAACAGATATATTTCCGCATATGAAAGGGTCTGTCCCCTCCTCAACGCCTCGCTCTTTACGCTAAAGTTTGTCTTTCTCACAACTCTATTTTTTTAAACAATAAAAAAACTTTAGCGTAAAGAGCGAGGCGTTGAGGAGGGGACAGCCCCCTTCATATACGGAATAATTTCTGTTCGTTTTAAGTTTTAACGTCGTTCCTTTACTTTCAGTTAAAAAAACTTGTTTTTTTTATTTAGAAATAACAAAAAAGACAGAGATAACTGAAAGATAAAAAAAGGGGCAAAGAGAAAAGAATCAGAGAGGTAGAGAGGGGGGTCTAAAAAAAAGAAAAAGAAATTAGCAGTTTTAAATAAAGTCGAAATCTTAGTATTGTTGTTTTTAAGCTATAGAGTAGAACCACTTCTTGTAAAGTATTAAGTAAAAAAAAATCAAATAAAAACACACACCATTGAGCTAAAGGAGGAAAATTTAAAATGAACGAAAAGTTGTTTTGTCTTCATGACAAAACATGAACCTTCATGAAACCTCAATCTATATGCTAATGTTTTTCAGTGCTTGAAATAAGATTCTCAATACAAATGCGAAGGTTTTTTTTGTTTTAGAATTTTTTTTTATCAAATTGGACCAAAACGTGAGACTTTGGCGTACTCAGCTAGAAATAAAGAAGCTCCAGTATAGTCTCTCCCATATAAAATAGATTATCTTCGTTTTAATTTTTAATGTTGCTTTTCACTTTTAGTAGAACTTTATTTTTGTAATTAATAAGTTTTTTAGAGATTTTTTTATTCTAAAGCTTTTAAACATCAATGCTAAGATTGTAACTTGATATAAAATTGTTAATTTCAAATCATGCCAGGATACCCACTCATCCTCTCCGTGAAAAACTCCTCCCCCCTTTGAAAATTGCTTTTGCAGGAATAATTTTCCCACGAAAAGTTCAACCAAGCTTAAATTCCTCTTTTCCTTTTGAAGTTTTCCCAAGACCATTTTGTCCTGTGTAAAATTTCTCCTTGAGAGTTGGGGGTGGCTGTATTTTTTCGAGGAAGGCTGGGCTGGGGGAGTTTTATGTGGAGGAATTTTCTCATGGGGGAAGGGAATTTCTTGTGGTTGGGAAGCCGGATAAATAGTACTATTTGTAGCTTTTCTAAATATAGTATTTGTTATTTTGAAAGATATGACTTATTTTTAAGGGGAGGGGGGCTTTTATGGGGGGATGCTTACTAAGAGAAGTTTTTTCAAGAAGAGAAAGGAGAGTACTGGGATTATTTGAGAAAAAATAAGAAATAAAATTAAATCTAAATCAAAGCAAAAAAAAGATTACTAGAGGGAATTGTCAAGGGGAAATTTTAGTGAGGACAAAATGGTCCGGGGTAAACTCTAAAATTAGAAGAAGAATTTAAGCTTGGGTGAACTTTTTTTTGAAAAAAATAATCATACAGAAGGAGTTTGTAGGGAGGGGGGGAATTTTCACGGAGAAGATAAGTGGGTATCCTGGCATGATTTGATATTAAAAATTTTATTTCACGTTACAATCTTAGTATTGATGTTTACAAGCTATAGAATAAAAATATCTCTAAAAACATATTAAATACAAAAATAAATTCCTACTACAAGTGAAAAGCAATATTAAAGCTTATTTTATATAGGAAGGACTATACTACTTCTTCCTCATTTCTAACTAATTACGCCAGTCTCAAATTTTTGTCCAATTTAAATAAATAGCGCTCCTAAAACAAAACAGACCCTGCATTTGTATTGAGAAGCTTATTTGAGATACTGAAAAAAATTAGTATACAGATCACTGGTTTTTGAATGGAAAGTCAAAATGAGATAAAAAACTATGTCTCATTCTTTATAATTTCTGTTCCTTTTACTCGTTATTGTGTGGTTTAAGTTGATTTTTTTTTTAATCAATGTTTTACAAGAATTTTTTCTACTCATCTTACTGGAAATACCAAATACGATTTTCTGATTTCTTTAAAAGTGCAAATCTCTTTTTCTTTCTTTTAGACCCCCATCTCTACCTCTTTCCCTCTATTCTCTTGTCCTCTTTTTTGTCTCTTTGCTATCTATGTCTTTTTTTTTAGTTTTGAATAGCCTTGTCTTTGCGAATTTCAATACTTTTTTGCTCTTTGTTAAGAAAACAATATTTTATCATACTTGGATATAAAAGTGATATCTAGAGTTTTCAACTAGTTGTTCTATAGCTTAGGAACCAGTTTTATACAATATATAATTTTTGTTATGGAAGTGATATCTTTAGTTTTTTCCTATTTGTTGTATTATATTTGAAACCTGTTCTTATACTTAATACGTATTCTATAATAGTTTTTACTCAATAGGTTCTAAAGTATAATTTAAAATAATTTAAAATACAATAAAAGGTTTTAACCTTCCATCTTGTGATCTGTCATTAGGGCATCTTATTTATTTTTTCAAAATAATGTCGTAAAATCCACGACGATTAAAATAAATTTAGCATAAATTAACTTCTTAAGGATAAGATATCCCCTTTCCCACCTATACAATGAACGCCAAGCCATAATACTTTACACACAAAGATTTATTCGTATAAATTATATTTAAAAAAATCCTTAGAATCTACATATTTATTTAACAAATCTTCGAAATTATTTTGGACTTAATTAATCGGTTTTACCAATCTAATTTCTTACACACTTTGTGACTCTTTAAGTGCAAATAAAAATTTTTATCCCCCTTTGAAATCCAGAACATAATTTACACTTTTATTAAGAAAGTACATTTTTTATACATATATCAACCACTTCAGGTACTTAAACGTATTTAATATACTATTATTCATTTCTCTTGTTTATAAACCCTGAGGTTTTAGATATTTGTTCTAAATTCTTTTGAAGGAGTCAGGAAAAACATGAATTTTCTAGAATAATGTCCCCATGAAGATTGTTCCTGATAGAAGTGCAAAGCTGAATGAAACTCTTCCTCAACTACTCAGTCCTTGGCATTTCCTCCTTTAGATAGCTGGATCGATCTCCTTAATTACTGGATTGCGTTGCTGGTTGGATAAAAAATAAAACAATGGAAGAGAGTTCGTTTGAGGGAATAAATTCATGTGCTTTTGAAAAAAAGTAATAGACGCTATATCAAACCTTTTAATTAGAGGGTAGAGCGAGTCATGAGTACACGCAACCCAACCTGCTTGCCCTATTCTGCATCTTTTGGAGTTGTACTACCAGTGTTTTAGGGGTATCAACATTTAGCAGACATACTCATTCAACTTAAGTTTTGAAACAAGAATTCTAAAGGGGAAAAATTGGAATGGATGAAAGACGATTTTTGCAGGACAAAGTCATAATGAGCTTTCTTGCACATTAGCTTCTCGTCAGTTCAAGGTGGCTACTCCAAGGAAGATTGGTGGAGAAATTAATCCCCAGTACACGAATCTCGTCGACACTCTTTACAATTTTATATTTTATTTTTGAAAATTTAATGTGGATGTTTACGTGGCACCTTTCATCTGGTAATAAGAAGCTCATTTGTTTTCAATGCAATAAGATCATTCCAAGTTGTATCAGACCACTTTTCAATTTTATAAAGATCCATATTTAAGAAAAGGGAGGCTTTTTTTAGTCCAGTTGCTTAAGAAGAACTCATTTCGTCGTACAATCATCGGAAAAGTGATGCAGACGGCTTTTATGGCTATCTCCCATATTATTCATTTAAATAAGAACAAATATTGTTTCTATGACATTGCCCGGGGTAACCCTTTTTTTTACTGAATTATTCTGGGATACGAACCCTTCGAAAACAGCCCACACTGAACGATCAAACAGAAAATATGTTAATAACTTTTATGGAATATCCCACAATTATAATAAGCCCAAAGTATCGGTATTAAGCCACCGTGATATTCTGTTTAATAGGTTCGAAAATGTTGAATAAAAATAGCTTAATGTCATATCCTCTTTTCAGTAGTTCAATCTAATCCTGATGTTGAACCACAAGGCAGTCTAGCGTTTAGTGATTCCTCAAGAATTCATATTGGTAATCATTTAAAAGGTTATTTGATCGCAGTAACTCTTGAAATGTTTTATTGGAGACGTTCTCAAAGACTTTACCAAAAAAATATAGGAGGCTGATGCGTCTATAGGACATGACTATCTTTAAATCAGCATATTGATTAAGGGAGGGTATAACATTGGTGGATGTTCATATTTATTCGGTGGCTCCAGAGAAAAAGTAAATTCAAAAAAGAAATTGTAATTTTTAGAATAGTCTAAGACTGTATAATTGTAGGTTACACTGTAGTATATTATCAGGCCTTTTCGCTTACTTTTTGACGGGTTGTTTGTCTTTTTGTCTGTATGCGACTGCGTGTTTTTGTGTTTGTATCCGTCACTATCTATTTTTGTGCATCTCTGGGTCATTGTGTCTAAACACATTTTTTGTCTGTCTGTGTGTCAGTCTCTGCGTTTGTGTGTGTGTTTTTGTGTATCTTTACCACTGTTTGTCTTTCCATGTGTTTGTGTCTCTGTGTCTGATCGTCTTAAAGTTTGTCTGTGTTTCTATCTCTTGGAACATGTGTATATGTCTCTTTGTTGATCTGGCCAAGTGTGTCTGCCTAACCTCCTGTTTTGTCAATCTGTTTCTGTTTTTGTGTTATCTGTTGTTAAGTCTATCTATCCATATCTCGGTCTCTTTGTGTGACCACCTGTTTGACTGTTTACGTTTTTTTCTTTCTGTGTTAGTATGTGTTCCTCAGTTGTTCAGTTAATTCGAGCGCGCATATACGTATGTTTTTTACCGAATATTTTTTTTTTTCTATGTGTGTGTTTATTTGGGCGACTCTGACACTGTCTCTGTTTGTTCTTATTATTTTGTATCTGCATCTCTTTGTCTGACCAATTGTGCCTATGTCTGTGTACATTACAGTTTATGTACTGTTATCTTTTCCTCGTTGAGTCTGTCCTTATGTGTATATTCCTGTTTCTACATGTCTGATTATCTGTTTGTCTGTTTTTCTCTTTGTTCGTGTATCTGTCCCTCTGTCTATCTGTCCAAACGTGTGCTTTTCTGCTTCTGACCATCTCTTCAACTGGCAGTGAACCGTTCTCTCTCTATCTTCATTTCCTTTATCTGTCTGTACATATGTTTGAGTATCTATGTCAGTTTAACTGATTATACGATTGCCTGTCTTTGTGTCGGTCTATTTGATTTAGTTTTTGTTTTTATATATATATCTCTCTCTGTTTGTCCTTGGGTATGTTTCTTTTTATATGATCATCTCCTCTTTTTTCAGTAAGCTTCTATATATGGGTATGTGTATTTGTCACTCTGTCTGTGTGTCTATATGCATGCGTCTTCGTGACTGACGATCAGTTTGTCTCTGTGTCTATTTCTCTTTGTTTGTGCTCGTATCAATCCCTCTGATTGTTTGTCCATGTTTGAGAGCGTCTTTCTGTCCGCATACATGATTACCTTTCTGTTTGTCTTTGTATTTGTATCAATGTGTATAAGTATCTGTATCTTTCTCTGTCTTCGAATATGTGTGCATCTGTGTGTCTGAAGATATGTTTTACTGTCTTTGTGTCTTCCTTTGTGTGTTCATCACTACTTATTTTATCGTTTGTCTATTTTTGATGTTTTAAAATGTTAAAATTCGCCTAGACTGAGGATAACTGGTGTCATCGTGGAAGCAAAATTTCATTTTTGCTTACTGCCATGAAAAATTAAACCCAAGAATGCTTACCGTCCCAGGGTAAAAAAAAATCATAAACCTGGACTTTCTTACAAGGCATCAAGTTTGAATCTGTCTTATTTCAATGAAATATTAAAGCCCATAAAGGCAGTGCTTTTTAAGACATATTGTAGGTTATTTATCTAAATAATACAGTCATCGCTTGAACTCTTGGCCAAGTCGTAGAAATTAAGATCAAACCTTTAAAATTGTGATCAAAGTGTAGAAATTATGGTCAACTTCTATGCAAACATTAGCAAAACAATGAAACTCTGAAAACTTCATAAGAAACAATAGCAAACTCTGGGAATAAGTGGTAACCCTAGCAATAAAACCACCGTTAAAATCAAGGCCAAAGTTTAGAAAACACATTCAACTTGAAAAATAAGTACAGAGAGAATGAGATTCCTAGAAGTGTTTTAAATACTCTTTGGCGTGAATTGCTAGTGAAAACCCGAATGAATTACTTGAATTAAAACTTTTAACAAGAAATGTGTTAAAACTGTTTTGTGAAGATGTGGATGATGGTTTAGGGATGCTTTAGTTGATTTAATCGTATGGTACTGAGATGCGAATCGCTTACGAAATCCTGAACGAATGAATTGAAGTAAAAATTTTAACAAAAAGTGTTTGAAAAGTGTTTTTGGGGGAGGTGGGGTAATGTTAGTGATCTGTCACAGGCGCAATAATAGTCTGGCATTGTGAGGTGAAATGCTTAGAGTATTAAAACTAGCAAAGAAAGGGGGGCGACTTCTCTGTTTTGAGAAATGAATTGTTTAATTTAGATTCCAGAAGCTTATTTTTGGAGTGCGAAGATTGAAAATGACCTATGGAGGGTTGGGGCTGGTGTCGTATGGATGACATTTGGGAGTGGAGTTATGAGGGCTGGTGTCAGTTAGGAAAAAGTGTGGCAAACCCATTCCACTCTGGGCCATAAGTATACTTTTTAAGAATTTGGGCATCTACCCTTCTCGTACCCTTCTCGTAGATGATTTTCCAACCTCTCCAATTAGATGCCCTTGCTTAAGATATACATTGTCGTAATTACGCAGCAACCGTATGTGTGAGCTTTGCCGGATCCCCTTGGAGACCTTTTATTCTAGTTTTGGAGATCCACTGGCATCAGTCATATTAGACTTACTCATGGAATTCATGGGAATCTTTCAGAAAAATAATATACCAAAAATGGATGTGAATATTATATGTCTCCTGGAGTGTATCAAATTGGGCGTATAATGCATCTTTCTAATGAGTGCCAAAAAAAATGGGGAATTTTAGCTGTCATGTAAGAAATCCATTTTATAATGTGGTTCTACATGCAAAATACTAGAAAGGGTTTCATGGAGGACTTGCTTGGGGCGCTGTACCATTGGAATGGAATAGCCTATCGAGTCCTGGCGGGGTCAAGAACCATAGAAAAAGAAAAAAAAAATATTAAAAGTTTCTCAAGTAAAAAAATGAAACACCAAAAAAGAAAAGAAGCTAAATCTTGCCTGGGCAGGAACCTCACCACCTAGAAGCACTTGCAAGGGGCTAAGAGCTCCCCATACTATTAAAACTTGTGAATTAAACCGACCGCATGCCAAGTAATTGAAATTTGACGATTGTTTTTCTTTGTACCATTATCCATTTGTGTATGTAACTGACCCTTTTTGTGTCTTCAAATATTTGTGCATCTCTGTGTCTGTGTGTCTGAAGATATATTTTACAGTCTTTGTGTCTTCCTCTGTGTGTTCGTCTCTGCCCCTTTTTCTGGGTGTCCCTGGGTGTTTGTGTCCTTGTGTCGTGTACATGTCTGACCATCTGTTTGTTTTTCTGTTTTTCTGTCTCCTTATGACTCCGTTTATCTGGTCTTCTTTCTGTCTGTCCACGGGAGTTTGTGTCTCTTTGTCTTTGTGGCTGATCATCTGTCTGTCTGTCCGTGTGCCTCTCCCTCTCTCTGTCTCTCTCTCTCTCTCTTTCTCTCTCTCTTTCTCTCTCTCTCTCTCTGTATTTGTTCTTCTATCTGTCCATATATGGGCGTCTCTGTGTCTGAACTTTTGTGTTTTTGCGTGTTATAGTTTCTCTCTCTCTCTATCTGTGTGTGTATCTGTTAAAATGACTTTCTCGCCATGTGTTTAATTCTCTGTGTCAGATACAAGATACATCTGAGGACAGATAAAAGAACATAACTTCTCTGTTTATGAGTCTTTCTGCGTGTCTTTATGTTTTTGTCACTCTGTATATATGTTTATGTTTGTGAGTTTCTGTATTATAGTGTCAGACCAATCATATTTCGGTCTTTGTGTCTCTGTTTTTTTTCTCTGTCCCTTTGTGTTTTTATTCGTCTATCCCTCTGTATGTCGGTTCGTTGTTTTTAATCTCCGTTTCTGTGTGTCTGAAAATATGTTTGTATGTCGGTGTATCTTTTTCTCTGTGTGTGTGTGTTTGTGTATTTGTCCCTCTGTTTGTCTTTCAATGTGTTTGTGCACCTCATTGTCAGTTTGTCTGTCCCTATTTCTATGTTTGTCTCTATCCCTCTATCTCTCAATCCTTGAATGTGCTTGTCTATGCATTTGTGTCAAGTCATATGTTTGTCTGTCTGGATGTGTGTGTTTCTGTGTGTGTATGTTTGTACAAATGTCCCTCTGTCTGTCTGTACATACTTTTGCATTTTTATGTCACTTTGTCTAACCATCTTGTCTGCCCATGTGTTTGAGTCTATGTATGTTTCTTTTTGTCTGTTTTTCTGACCATATCTTTGTCTGTCTGTGTGTCTGTATCTCTGTGTGTGTATCGGTCTCTGTGTCTTTCTGTTTATATGCCTGCGTCTTCATGATTGACCATCAGTTGATTTATCTGTTGCTCTGTCTTTTTTTCTTTCTCTGTGTGTTTGTATCTATCCTTCTGATTGTTTGTCCATGCGTGTTGGCGTCCCTATATCTTTGTATCTGATCATCTCTATGTCTGTCTGTCTTGGTGTTATTTGTTTATGTTTTGTCCCTCTCTCTATTTATCCGTGCATATGCGTTTTTGTTTCATTATGTCTACTCATCCATATGTCTATATGCGCTGTTGTTTCTATATGAGTGTCTATCTATCCCTCTTTCTGTCTGTCCATGTTTGTGCGACTTTTTCTCCATGTGTCTAAACATCTGTTAGGCTGTCTTTGCGTTTTCCGCTCTGTGTGTTTTTCATTTAGTCACACAGATCGACTAGAAAAGATACAAAAACACATACGAAATACAAAATCAGACGTACACACCCACAAAGTAAGGCATAAAGGCATGTAACCAGACATTTTTGTCGCACAAACAAGTAAAGAAATTCATGTACATGTTGAGTACATTAATTAACCTCCCTCAGACGAGGAAGCTTGTCTCTTTTCTTGTTCATGTCTCCTTGCATATAAGAGTGATATTTAGAGCATTTAAATATTTACTCTATAGCTAATAAAACAGGTTCATAAAATATGTATTTTTTACTATTAAAGTTATGTCTTAAGTCTTACCTATAAGTTAAAATTTTTAGAAACCTGTTTTTATACACTGTACATTCTTTAGAAATAAATTGATATCTTAGGTGCGTGACTATTTTCTCTACTGTTTAAGATCCTACTTTTACAAACAAATAGCCTTCTATAACTCTTTCTACTATTTACGTTCTAACTGTTTACTTTTAAGATTATAACTTACTATAAAAAGTATTAACCTTCTATTTTCTGATCAATTATTCGGGTACTTTTTTGATTTTTTGAAATAACATCGTAAAATCCACAAAGAGTCAAAAAATGGTGAAAAGAAATCAACTTCTTGAGGATAAAGCATTCCCTGTCCATCTATACGGTGAACCTCAAGCCACGATACTTGAAGTACAAATATTCATTCTTTTATATAATATAATCAAACATCAAGGGAATCTACTTATGTAGTTAATAAAACTTCAAAATCAGTTTGATTTTATTCAGTTTATTTTATTAACTTTATTTCTTGTAAACTTTGTTAATCTTTAAGCACAAAAGCAAATTTGTTATCTCTTTGAATACCAGGATATAATTGGCTCTTAGGCTCTTAGAACATAATAAGGATGTCGATTAAATGTTGAAACCCCTAAAACACTGTTAGTACAACTCCATAAGATCCAGAATAGGGCAAATAGCTTGGGTTGAGTCTGTACACATGACGCGCTCTACCTTCTAATTGAAAAGGTTTATGTAGCGTCTATTAATGTTTTCTAAAAGCACATGAATTCATCTCCCTCAAACGAGCTCTCTCACATCGTTTTTTCTATTATTCAATAAAAACTGCAGATCCGAAGGTAAAGAGATTGATCCAGTTAACTAAAAGAGGACATGCTAAGAACCGTTTGGTTGAGGAAGAGTTTCATTCACCTTTGCACTTCTATCAGGAACGATCTTTATGGAGACGTTATTCTAGAAAATCCCTGTTTTCCCTGACTCTTTCAAAAGAATTTAGAACAAACATTTAAAACCTCAAGATTTAAAAACAAGAGAAATGAAAATGGTACATTAAATACCTTTAAGTACCTGAAGCGGTTAATATAGGAATAAAAAATGTAATTTCTTAATAAAAGTGCAAATTCTCTTCTGGGTTTCAAAGAGGAGCACAAATTTTCATTTGTACTTAAAGAATCACAAATTTCATAAGAATTTAAATTATTAAAATAGATCAATAAAATCATAAACATTTTCAAAGATTTGTTAAATAAATATTTAGAATCTAAGGATTTTTTAATATATTATAAAGGAATTGATCTTTGTGTGTCAAATATTATTGCTTGTGGGTCATAGTATAAGTGAGATGGGGGACGTCTTATCCTTAAGAAGTTAATTTCTACTCAATTTTTATTAATCTTTGCGGACTTTACGATATTATTTGGAAAAATTAAAAAAGGTACCCTAATAACAAATCACAAGATGGAGGGTTAACACCTTTTATAGTAGGTTACATTTTTTAAAATTATACTTTAGAACCTATAGAGTAAAAACTATTATAGATTACGTGTGATTTATAAAAGCAAATTTCTAAATAATAGAACAAATAGATATCACTACTATAGCCAAAACTATATATTTTATAAAACTGGTTCCTAAGTTATAGAACAGCTATTTAAAAACTCTATATATAAAATTTATATCTAAGTACGATAAAATATTTTTTTTCTTAACAAAGGACAAAAAAAAGTATTGAAAGTTACAAAGACAAGGCTATTCATAACAAAAAAAAAGATAGAGATTGCACAGAGAAAAAAAGGAGGCAAAGTGAAAATAGGCAAAGAGGTAGAGAGAGGGGTTTGTTTTTAGAGAGAGGGGTTATTTTTTTTTAAGTAGACCAATATATGAGACTTTGGCGTAATCATCTATAAATGAGGAGACGGCAGCATAATCCCTCCTATATAAAATAATTTCTCTTCGTTTTAAGTTTTAATTTTGCTTTACATTTTTAGTAGGAATTTATCTTTGTATTTAATAAGTTTTTAGAGATGTTTTTATTCTATAGGTTGTAAACATCAACGCTAAGATTGTAATATGATATAAAATTGTTAATCAAAAATAATGCCAGGATACCCTCTTATCTTCTCTGTAAAAATCACCCCTCCCCCCTAAAAACTCGGTCTGTAGGATTAATTTTCCCAAAAAAAAGTTCACCCAAGCTTTAATTCTTCCTCTACTCTTAAAGTTTTCCCCAGACCATTTTGTCCTCACTAAACTTTCCCCTTGACAATACAATTGTTCTACCTGTTTTTATACCTAATATGTCTTCTATATCATTTTCTACTGAATACGTGCTAAAATATATTTTTAAGAATATAACATACTATAAAAAGTATTATCCTTCTATTTTATGGTGTATTACTCGGGTACCTTTTTACTTTTCTGAAATATCGTCATAAAATCCACGAAAATTAAAACAATATGTAGAAATAAACTTCCTGAGGATAAGATATTACCTAACCAACTGTACGGTGAACCACAAGCCATGATACTTGAAGTACAAAGACTCATTCTTCTATATAATTTTATCAAAAATCAAGGGTATATACTTATGTAGTTAATAAAAACTTCCAAATCAGTTTGATTTTATTCGAGGTGTTTTTTTAACTGTATTTCTTGTAAGATTTGTAAATATTTGAATCTTAATTTGCAATTGCAGCATTTCAGCCCCTTCGAAGGCCCGAACAAAATTCTCTTTCTCCTAAAAAGAATTTATCCATCCCATGTTTTTCCTTAATTACTTCAATACGAAATTATGAAAACTTTAATGAATATTTATCACTATGTTTATATTAAACTTAAAAACTATATTAACTTGTTTTTTGCTTCTTCTTTCATTAAAGTGCAAATTATGTTCTGGTTATGAGAAGGTAATGGGAGGAGTGCAAGTTTTATCCAATGGTTAAAAAAAAAGTGAGTTGCTGAGCCTAATTATGCCAGTTGTTGATGGTTTGGAGTTTAACTGGGTAACTTACTGTAGTATCAGAAATACGTCCTCCATTAATTCTTTGACGTGCCCTCCCTTTGTCCATAGAATTTCTGTGACAAGCCCTCCCTTTTCGCATAGAATTTTTGTGACATGCCCTATGACGTCACAAAATGTCTTGTTTCTACAACACGCCCTATTTCTACAACAGACCCAGGCAAGATACCTGCCTTGCAAAATTCCTGCCCTAGGCAATAGTACTGGGTGTTTCAATTACTTGGAATGTGGTCGGTAAAATACACAAGTTTTAATAATATGGGGAGCTCTTAGCCCCTCGCACGTGTTTCTATCTGGCGAGGTTCCTGCCCAGGCAATATTTGGCTTGTCCTGGCAAGATTCCATCCCTGGCAATATTCCCACCTTGGCAAGATTCCCACTCTGGCAAGATTCGAAGCGCATGCTCTATTTCTAGGTGTTTCAATTAATTGGAATCTGGTCTGGATAATACATAAGTTCAATTAACAGGGAGAGCTCTTAACCCCTCGCACCTGCACAACGCAGTAAACTGTTGTATTAAAGGAAATACACTTGGCAACACTCCATGACACACCCCTCTGGACTTCAATGACGTACCCCGTTTCAAACGGACAGGTCGAATATGCCTCTTGCAATTTTATTTAGCTTTGCGACAGGAACCCATGGGGGAATCCCCGCTTATAACGCAACGAGAGCACAAACCCTACGTAATTATTGTGCAACACTGTCAAGTAATATTTTTTTGTACCCAAAACCCCCAAAGCGTTTTTTTCATTAACTTTATGGCGGCACACACTTTATGTAAGGTCAGCGCATCTTACGCATTTATGACGAATCCATCACTGCCAGATAATACCATTTTGACCTTTTTTCCCCAAAAGCCTCAAACAGTTTCTTTTTCGGCGTTTCATTTTTTCGCTCGAAACACCTTTCATATTTTTCTTTTTTTATTTCTCTATGGTTCTTAACCCCGCCAGGACTCGACAGGTCATTCCCTTTCAATGATACTGTACCCCAAGCGAGTCCTCCATGAAACCATTTCTAGTATTTTGTATCTGGAACCACATTCTAAAATTAATTTATTACATGACAGCTAAAATTCCCCATTTTTTGGCACTCATTAAAAAGATGCGTTACTCTCCAAATTTGATACACTCCAGGAGACATTTGCTCTCAAGCTATTAATAACCATAAAACGAAAATGTATCGTTTCTTTACGTGGGATATTAGATTTCACTCTATCGCGAAAATACACCCCCCCCTCTCGCCTGCAATACCGGAGGAATAATGTTGATATTAGATCTAAATTTAAGACCTATTAAGAGCTTTTAAGGAAAATATCCATTTCTTTTGTGACCTGTTAGATTTTCACCTCTTCCATGGGAAATATTCCTTAATGTCTCCACCCTAACTTTTAAGCTGTATTTCACCCCACAATAACATTAAATAACTACCCCCCTTCCCAACCCTGACAAAACATCATCTCCATCAAGACATTTTTTAGGCTTTTCCTATTAAAAGTTATGTCTTTAAATCCCGTAATTCAAGTTTTTTGCAACCCAAGCCAATCATGATGCCCCACAATATACTTCACAACGCCATGGCATTTCACCCATGTGACACCAGCCAACCCCCGACCCGCCCCCCAGGATGACCTGATATTAGTGTTACATTTAAACCATATTAAGAGATTTCTTCAAATGACTTATAACAAAATACACCGTTTCATTGAGCATTGTTAGATTTCCCTCTTCCTCTAGCAAAAAATTCCTTATAACCTTTTCCACATTATCCTTAAGCTCTATAGCATACTTGTCCAAGACAATGCATAACACTTAGGTAAAATATGAATCATATTAAACATCCCCCTGACATCGCTACATTTCCCCAATAACATCTTTCAGGAATTTCCTAATACAAATTATGCCTTTAAATCTCGTTTCTCAATTTTTTGTAACCCCGCCCCCCCCTGGGTGAACTTATATTAGTGGTATTAGTGGATAAACCATATTAAAAGGTATTATCGAAAGATTAAAAAAAATATCCATTTCTTTGAGTTAAACTTATGGATATCTCACATTATTCTAACAATAGATTCCACCGTCCACCTAGCAATCATTTTCAAAGGGTGCCTTGATAATAGATACACTTTTTAGGCATTATTGTAGCTTATAAAAGGATAAAGTATAAACAATAACATGCACAATTTAAGGAAAGATGATTGGGGAGGACTCCAGGGGAGGGGAGGTTTGTTTGGAGGGAGGAGGCCCGATTTTCCTTCTCCAGCTCAGCTCTGCCTTTTTATCTAGTCATTAGGTTTTTTTTTGTTGAGCAAAGCGGTAATTTTCAAATGTTTTTTTAATGTTTTCTTATTTATTGTTACCCTGCACCGGAATTTCATCCATTAGGGTGCCGACCCAGTCGCTGGCAAACTCCGAGGGCGTGTCAAGTCCCCTGAGTGGTTTGTCTCAGCCCTGATGCAACTCAGGGTACCTTTTTTCAGCAAAAATATCAAACACGCGAAGGCGGGAAAATTCTCTTTCGAGAAATTCTTGTTCTCACCCATCCAGCGCACTGCGAGGGGAGTTTGAACAGTGTCTACTCATTTCTGGGACGGAATCCGGACTTCGGCTAGGCGATAAAGGAGGTTAGAAAACAGTCTTGCTCGAGATAACCTAAAAAGTAGTAATAATAGGGAAATTATCATACGATTTCTAGGACATGCCCACCTCTGACATCACATCCTCCCTGTTTCTAGCACTCAGCTAGCAAGATTCATACCCCTGGCAGGCCCACCCAATATTCCAGGTGTTTTATTATTTCTTCTGTATTACCAAGATTCACATCCATTTTTGGTATATTTTTTTGGAAGATTCCCAGGATTCCCGTGAGCAAGTCTAAAATGAATGATGCCAGTGTATATCCCAAGCTAGACTTAAAGGACTCCATGGGGGTCCAGCAAAACACACACACAAGGGTGCTGCGTAATAACGGCAATGAGAGAGAGAGAAAAAGGTTTTATTAAAAAAAATACACACATTAACAACAAAACCCGAAGTTTATTAAACTTGTATGGGTACACATCACCTTTTACAAAACCCTACATACACAATTACTACCAGCCAGCCTTAGACCCCCCCCCCTCCAAAAAAAAAGGACAAAAAATAATAAGAAGAAAATAAATAAATAAAAATAAACGACATAAATTAATTTCTAATAATTTCACGACCTAATTGGATACCAAAGACACAAAACTAAAAATCATTCATTCTATTCTACCTCCTCGTCGCCCTCCAAAAAAAAAGGGTCACAATCACTTGAGAGAAAATTCGCCTAGCAAGGATTAAAACTCATATGTAGACAAACACTGTCCTTTTAATTTACTGCGAAAATCATTTAGCTCATCAATTGTTGAAATTGCCTGCGTTAATGGTTCCCATACCCGAGGGCCAACATGTCTTATGGAAAAAACAGATCGCTTTGTAATAACCAGAGGTCGCCGAACTAGTGTTGGTGTTTTAGTCGAGTAATTATGAAAATTAACACCACTTGTAAACATTTCCCTAAAACACTCAGGTAATAACGCGTGTGTATATTTAAACATAAAAAGAGCATTATAAAAACGGAATAATCCAGCCCTCGGTAATATATTTACTTGATTATATCTATGTCTAACTGACATATTATGATTATCTCCAGTTAAAACACGTAGGGCATTATTTTGTAAACTTCTAAGGGGACGAAGGTGAATTAAAAACGTGCTTGACCACACAAGACAACCATATAGAAGGTATGGGTGAACAAAAGAAAAATAAAGCAATCTCAGAATGTCTTTCGGAAAAAAGTGCTTCAGTTTCCTCTTCATCCCAAAATTTCTGGTGACTTTGCCACTAACACATGAAATTTGCTCTTTGAAGTTAAGGCACTCATCAACAATCACCCCTAGATACTTTGTAGAAACTTCCCGAGGCAGCATCTTTTCATCTAACTGTATTTTTTCAATTCTAGGGTAGTAATTGCTACTTCTCCTATACATTACAAAATGGGATTTTGCATGGTGTAGCTGAAGTCTGTTAACCCTCATCCATTTCTCAATGTTTAACATGCCAGTCTGAAGATTCTGTATAAGCATTTTCCCGGTTTTTGCAGCAACAGTTAGATGCGTGTCATCAGCAAAATAAGGCAAAACAGATTTTGATGCTCCAGTATCACGACATTTTAAATCAAAAGACACTCCATTGATAGCATTTCGCAGGTCATCAATATATATAAGAAACAATAGTGGTCCCAAAACAGACCCTTGAGGGACACCGAATTCAACACTTTTAACTTGCGATTTAATTTCACCAGCACTGACAAACTGCTTTCTATCCTGGAGAAAAGATTCCAATAGACGATAAAACATACCTCGAAAACCACAATTCCTCAGCTTCACCAGAAGAATTCCATGGTCCACTGCATCAAAGGCTTTCACAATGTCCAAAAAAACAGATGCAACTTTCCACCCTTGGTCCAGAGCATCGTTCACAAAAGTCGTGAGAAAAAAGTCGTCAAGCATCATTATCTGTCGACATTGCTTTACGGAATCCAAACTGAGTTTTACTAAAATACTTTTTATTCTCAAGAAAATCAACCATCCTGCCACTAATCAATTTTTCAAAAATTCTCTATAAAACTGGCAGCAATGAAATCGGCCTATAATTATTCGGCAATTTTTTTCCCCGCCCTTAAAAAGCGGAACCACTCTAGCAATTTTCATAAAATCGGGAAAAACACCAACTTTTAGGCACATATTAAATAGAACACAAACCTGGTCACATATTTCCGAGAAAACATACTTAAGTACACGCACTGAAAGGAAGTCAGCACCCGAAGCATTATTTCTCATGTTTCACAATGTGGTACGTAATTCACTAGCAGTTACTGGTTTCAAATATGCAGATACATCACTTTCCTCGGGTAAAAACTGGTGGTATGTTCCATCCTCAGAAAATTTTCTCGTGGACTTCGCTATCCGTTTACCAACAATAGAAAAATGGTCACACATATTATCTACAATCGAAGCATCAGTGTTGAAATTTTCAGGTAAAATTGAACTTTTGGAAGGGCTGAGAACAGAGTGAATTACTCTCCACGTTCGCCTGGGATTACCTGCACTTTTTTTAAACTCATTTCGATAATAAATAATTCTCGCTTCTCGTAATAGGTTATTGAGTTCACAATTATATTTCTTGTATCTCACTTTTAATTCAGGAGACACTACAGAATATTTATATAGCAGTCTTCTATTTGATATGGCCTTCATTAGTCCTCTAGTATCCCAGGGTTTTCTATGGGTAACATGAAACGACTGCTTTTTAATAACTGTACAACTTTCTTTTAGTAATTTAGTTATTTCTGAATACCACAATGGAAACTTTTCATTCACTTGCAGATTACTATTTTTTAAAAATTTAAATTGAGTGTTCTTTAATTTTCTTCTGAATATGTTAAGAGCCTCAGCATCCATTTTCAATGCAGAAATTTGTGGTGGTATATTCATAGCTGTAGGGACACCAAACTCTCTAATAGCAACAAGAACACCAAAATGATCAGAAACATCATTCAAAATAACATCAGCAAAATCATACTTCACATTAACAAACATATTATCCAAAAGTGATTCTGAGCGCTAAGTCACTCGACTACATATATTAACTGTCGGTCTTAAACCGTTACCCAACATAACATTTAAAAACTCACGAGCTCTCGGGTTTACATTTACTGAAAATAGATGAAGATTAAAGTCTCCACATACAAAGCATTGGTGATTTAAACCTGACAACTTATCCATTTGCCACTCCAGCAAATCATTAAATTCCCGCGCATGTCCATATAGAGGTCTATAAACAACCACCACAAAGAAAAATTTTCCTGACTTACAAAGTTTAACCACCATTGATTCAAAAACCATCCCTTTATTTACACGTAGATCATTCCGTGTTTTCATTTTAATATTCTTCCTGCAATATAAAGCCAATCCACCATGTAATCGTGATTCCCTATTCTGCGTCACACATTCATAACTATCAGTTTCATGTAGACTGATTGTATGATTACGAAGCCATGTTTCATTCAATGCAATCACATCCAACACAGAAAACTTACATAGTTCGGTTAAAAAATTAAATGAACTAGAAAGACCTTGACAATTCAAATGGAAAATGCTTAAACTTTGCTGACCCATAGTAGATTTATTTCCAATATCAACTGTAAATTTATATTTAACTACTGGAAAATCCTCCACCATTCCTTCATCATAATCCGGATTTAAGACCCCATTCCTCGGAACATCCCAACTCAACAAATTTCTATCTAGTTTTTTCAATCTATTATTGTCATAATCCGACTCATTTTTTCAAGACACAAGCTTAGGAGGCAAACGAGCAAACTCATAGAAAAATTAACTCTACTTACAGCAACCACAAGTGATCTCCAGTATCCAGGAGGGCCGCAATCAATAACAAAAGAAAAAAACTGAAAAAAAGAGAAAATAAATTAAAAATAAAATTTATCATAAATAAAATACAAAATAAAAAGATACAACATAACATAAATAGCGACGAAAACCACCCTGCCATTTCATCATAAACAATAAGTACAACAACATGGAACCCTACATACAAGACAATAAAACACGTTCCACCGTCTCGTAGAAAAGAAACTCCCCGCCGCTGCACCCACTGCCCATACAATATAACAAAAAAAACTCATGGAAAATAAAAAGGGAAAAATCTCACTCAAATTAAAAAATACAGGATAACGCAATCGAGGAAAAATATAATTGGTTTTCTTCATCAGGCACACACTTGTGCTAGTGCCGCTAACCACGAATAGAAAATTCATCTTATAATAGCAAAAAATGACTCTAAACATCAAAACAAAACAAAATGAAATGTTAGAATCAACAATCAAGTAGCTCTGGTATTGGCTCATTATACATATATTTCACTTTTCTAACACCTTCTCTCTCAATCTGAATGAAGGGAGGAACAGTATTAGATACCCAGGCTGGAATACTCTTTCTACTCAATTTAGATTTAGTCTCGTAAAGTCTCTTCCGCGCTTCACGAACACACAATGGAGCATCATCGCTGACGTAAACATTATTCATAGCTGTATTTGAACCGAAAGTCTTATTCTTAAGTTTTTTCCCATTACGTAAAATCATTAACTTCGCCTCGCGTGATTTAACATTCACTTTGAAAAACTTTTGCTCTTTTTTATTCGTCAGAATTGTAAATTCTGGAACCTTTGTTAATTCTAAACCATTGGTACATATTTCTTGAAATAAACTTTTAGCAGTGGCTACATCATCACAAACCGTATTCCACACAATAATGTTATTTTCTGTAGATAAATATTCCACTTACATTAATTTTGCTGACAACGAAGACGTCATTTCATGGTAATATTTTGCTTCGGTGGATACAATATTCATTTGCGTTTTTAGTGAAATTACTTCTTCATTTACTGCATTGCAATTTTTACCAACTTGAGCAACATTGCATTGTAAGATAGCTTGAGCATTTCCAGAAAAAATACTCGATTTTCTAGATTAGCCAATCTGGTGTCAATTAACTTTAATGTATTTTTAGACTCCGTTGCGATTTCAAGATTTTTCTAGAAATCGGCCGCTAATGACTGGATCGAAGCTCAATTTATTGACTTTTGTGTTGAAGATGAATGCCCAGATTTGTCATGCGTAACCGATCCAAATTGGTCCTCTGATTTACGTTTACGCTTATTCCTCGTCATCACAAACCAGTAAATAAAAAATTAGAATATTCTTACCGGAAAAAGTACTTCTCATTTATCCACGTAAGTACCGTCGTGCAGTTCGCTAAGCCGTTAATGCACGGCTAACACATAAATTGCCAAACAGGAACTCCTCAAATCTTCGCATTGGAACCCTCAGCTAATAAATTGACTTCTGTTTATGCGTAATCATTATTTAGCAGACTCCTTACATAAAAAGAACTTGTTCGCATTCTCAGAACAAACTCCGCCCACTTTGCTATTTCAATTCATTTTATCTCACATCAACCTAGGTTAAAAGCACTAGCCAAACGATGTTACTCGGCTGATAGCTGATTCATAACTGAAATGATATCTGACTTAGATGCATATCTAAAGCAATGACACCTAATTGGAGAGGTTGGAAAATCATCTTACGAGAAGGGTAGATGCCCAAATCCTTAAAAAGTATACTTATGACCCAGAGTGGAATAGGGCTGCCACACTTTTTTCACACTGACACCAGCCCTCATAGCTTTACTCCCAAATGTCATCCATATGACACCAGCTCCCCCCTAGGTCATTTTCAATCTTCGCTCTCCAAAAATGAGCTTCTGGAATCTAAATTAAACAATATATTTTGAAAAATATTTTTAAAGTCGCCCCCCTTTCTTTGCTAGTGTTTAATACTCTAAGCATTTCATCTCACAATGCCAGACCATTACTGCCCCTGTGACACACCACTGACATTGCCCCACCTCCCACAAAAACACTTTTCAAACATTTCTTGTTAAAAGTTTTACTTCAAGTCATTCCTTTGGGTTTTCGTAAGCAATTAACACCACAGTACCACACTATTACTGCAACTACAACACCCCTCTACCATCATCCCCATCTTGACAAAACACTTTTCAGATATTTCTTGTCAAAAGTTTTACTTCAAGTCATTCATTCGGGGTTTCACAAGCAATTCACGCTACAGAGTATTTAAAACACTTCTAAGGCTTTTCTTGTCTTGGTAATGATTTTACAGGTTGAATTCGATTTCTACACTTTGTCCTTGATTTCTACGGTGGCTTGATTTCTAGGGTTACCCATGATTTTTATAGTTTACTCTTGTTTTTTATGAAATTGTCAGGGTTTCATTGTTTTGCAAATGTTTGCAAAGAAGTTGACCATAATTTCTACACTTTGATCACAGTTTTGATGGTATGGTCTTGATTTCTATGACTTGTTCAAGAGTTATAGGCTTGACTCTGTCATTTAGATAAGTACGTTATGATTTTTCTTGGAAAACACTGCCTTTCTGGGCTTTAATACTTCATAGCGATAATACCCAATTGTTTTAACTAGATGCTTTGTAAGAACGTCAGGGAATATGATATTTTCCCCTGGGACACCAAGCATTCTAGAGTTCAATGTTTCTTGACAATAGGCAATAATCACATTTTACTACCCCTACGACACCATTTATCATCAGTGTAAGCGTCTTTTAAAATTTGAAACACACACACACACACACAGACACAGACATACACACACACACACACACACACACACACACACACACACACACACACACACACACACACACACACACACACACACACACACACACACACACACACACACACACACACACACACACACACACACACACACACACACACACACACACACACACACACACACACACACACACACACACACACACACACACACACACACACACACACACACACACACACACACACACACACACACACACACACACACACACACACACACACACACACACACACACACACACACACACACACACACACACACACACACACACACACACACACACACACACACACACACACACACACACACACACACACACACACACACACACACACACACACACACACACACACACACACACACACACACACACACACACACACACACACACACACACACACACACACACACACACACACACACACACACACACACACACACACACACACACACACACACACACACACACACACACACACACACACACACACACACACACACACACACACACACACACACACACACACACACACACACACACACACACACACACACACACACACACACACACACACACACACACACACACACACACACACACACACACACACACACACACACACACACACACACACACACACACACACACACACAAACACACACAGACACACACATAAACACACACACACACACACACACACACACACACACACACACACACACACACACACACACACACCCACACACACACACACACAAACACAAAAACAAACTAACACACAAACAAAAACACACACACACAAACACACAAACACACACACACACATACACACACACACACAAACATACACACACACACACACAGTGTATATATACACACACACACACACACACACACATACAGAGTTATAATTACATATACCCATAGAGAGAAACATAATGAAAAACGAAGAGATAATCATATAAAAAGAAACGCACCCAATGAAAAACAGAAAGAGGTACAGATATAAAAAAAAAAACTCAATTAAATAGACAGAGACAAAGACAGGCAATCGTATAACCATTTAAACACACATAGATACGCACACATATGTATAAACAGATACAGAAAATGAATCAAGAGAGAGAACGGTACATAGACTGCCGAAGATATGTTCAGAAACAGAAAAGCATAGATATGGACAGATAGCAAGAGGGACATATAGAAAGAAAAACAGAAAAACATACTCACAGACGATAAGACACGTAGAAAACGGAATATACATATATTGAACAAATCCAAAGCGAAACAGATACAATTACACAGAGAGGGAGGCAGAACGACGGTGAAACAAATAGTCAGACACAAAGATGCAGAGATACACACACAAGGAAAGATAGAGAGAGGGTCAGATAAACACAAACAAACACACACATATACAGACAAACATATGCTTTAAAACACAGATACATATGCGCAAACAATTGGACAGACAAACAGAGGAACAGAAGCTCACACAGAGAGAAAGACACGTAAACAGTCAAACAGATGGTCAGACACAGAGACGCATACATATGGATAGATAGACTGAGCGATTGATACACACATAGAGAGACATTCAAACAAAACAGGAGGTCAGACATGTTAACACAGTGACACACACACATGGACGGACCAACAAATGGACATATACAGATATACCGAAAGATAGAAAAAAAGAAAAACTAAGATACGATCAGACACAGATACAAAAACACCTGTACAGGAAATCAGAGGTAAGTGTACAAGCAAACACACACACAAGTAAAGAGACAGAAACACAGGCAGACAAAAAATGTTTAGACAGAATGACCTAGAGATGCACAAAAATAGACATACGGGCATAGTGACTGATACAAACTCGAAAACACGCAGACGCATACACACAGAAAGACAAACAAAAGATAAGAAACAAAGACACAAGGTTTGAAAATCTACTAAAATATTTCACACAATTATAATTTCCCAGACTATTGTGACAATTTCAATTTCTTTTTTGAATATACTTTTTCTCTAGAGCCACCGAATAAATATGAACATACACAAATGTAATTCCTCTTCTTGAGAAAGATACAGATTTAAAATTGGTCATCTCCTCTATATGTATCAGCCTCCTATACTTTTTTGGTAAAGTCTATGAGAACGTCTCCAATAAAACATTTCAAGGGTTACTGCAATCAAATAACCTTTTAGATGATTACCAATATGAATTCTTGAGGAATCACTAAACACTAGACTGCCAAGTTGCTCAGCATCAGGATTAGATTGAACTACTGGAAAGAGGATATGACATTAAGCTATTGTTATTCAAAATTGTCAAACCTTTGAAAGAGTATAGCACTGTGGCCTGCTAAAGAAAATCCGGACTAACTATAATTTTAGATATTGTTTAAGATTTGTTGACAAATTTTCTGTCTTATTGTTCACTTCGGATTGTGTTTAACGGGGTTATATCACAAGATAAATTAATGAGAGCAGGCGTTACCCAGAACAGAGTCATGGGAACCTATATTTGTTCCTTTCTACATAAATAATATAGGTGACAGCCTTAAGAGTCCCTTGCATCACTTTTCAGACGATTGTACGACAAACTGAGTATTTTTTAATCACAAAGACCAAAAAAAGCCTCCTATTCCTTACAGAAGGATCCTTATCGGATTGAAAAGTGGTCTGATACAACGAGGATTGACCCTATTGCATTGAAAACAAATGAACTTCTTATTACCCGAGGAAAGGTGCCACGGTAACACCCACGTTAAATTTTCAAAGATAAAATATAAAATTGTAAAGAATGTCGACGAGATTCGTGTACTGGGGATTCATTTCTCCACCAATCTTCCTTGGAGTAACCACCTTGAACTGGTGAGAAGCTAATGCGCAAGAAAGCTCATTGTGACTTTGTCCTGCAAAAATCGTCTTTCATCCATTCCGATTTTGCCACTTTAGAAGTCTTGTTCCAGAACTTAAGTTGAATAAGGATGTCTGCTAAATGTTGATAACCCTAAAACACTGTTAGTACAAATCCAGAAGGTGCGGAATAAGGCAAACAGGTTGGGTTGCATCTGTACTCTTGACTCGCTCTACCCTCTAATTAAAAGGTTTGATATAGCGTCTATTACTTTTTTCTAAAAGTACATGAATTCATCTCCCTCAAACGAGCTCTTTCCCATTGTTTTCTTTTTTTATCCAACCAACAATGTAGACCAGTAGGTAAAGAAATTGATCCAGTTATCTAAAGGAGGAAATGCCAAGGACTGAGTAGTTGAGGAAGACTTTCATTCAAGTTTGCACTTATATCAGAAACAATCTTCATGGAGACGTTATTCTAGAAAATCCAAGTTTTTCCTGACTCTTTCAAAATAATGTAGAAGAAATATTTAAAACCTCAAGGTTTATAAACAAGAGAAATTAATAATGGTATATTAAATACGTTTAAGTACCTGAAGCGGTTGATATAGGTATAAGAAATGTACTTTCTTAATAAAAGTGCAAATTATGTTCTGGATTACAAAGGGGGTTACAAATTTTTATTTGCACTTAAAGAGTCACAAAGTTTCTAAAAATGAAATTAGTAAAACCGAATAATTAAATCAAAAATAATTTCGAAGATTTGTTAAATAAATATGTAGATTCTAAGGATTTTTTTTAAAATATAATATATAGGAATGAATCTTTGTGTGTAAAGTATTATGGCTTGGCGTTCATTGTATAGGTGGGAAAGGGGATATCCTATCCTCAAGAAGTTAATTTATACTAATTTTTTTTTAATCGTCGTGGATTTTACGATATTATTTGGAAAAAATGAATAAGGTGCCCTAATGACAGATCACAAGATGGAAGGTTAAAACCATTTTATTGTATTTTAAATTATTTTAAATTATACTTTAGAACCTATAGAGTAAAAACTATTATAGAATATGTATTAAATATAAAAACAGGTTTCAAAATAATACAACAAATAGGAAAAAACTAAAGATATCAATTTCATAACAAAAATCATATTTTTTATAAAACTGGCTCCAAGTCTATATAAAAACTAGTTAAAAACTCTAGATATCACTTTTATATCCAAAAACGATAAAATATTGTTTTCTTAACAAAGGACAAAAAAAGTATTGAAAGTCGCAAAGACAAGGCTATTCAAAACTAACAAAAAAGACAGAGATAGAGCAGAGAGACAAAAAGGAGGCCAAGAGAAAAGAGGGACAGAGGTAGAGATGGGGGTCTAAAAAAAAAGAAAAAGAGATTAACACTTGTAAATAAAGTGGAAATTTAATATTGTTGTTTTCAGGCTATAGAGTAAAACCACATCTTTTAAAGCATTAAGAAAAAAAAAATCAACTAAAAATACGCACCATTGAATGAAAGGAGCAATAATTAAAATTAACGAAAAATATTTTTGTCTCTAATTTGGACTTCTCCTTCATGAACACGCGATCAGTATGCTAATGTTTTTTAGTGTCTCGAATAAGCTGCTCAATAAAAATGCAGGGTCTTTTTTGTTTTCGGATCAGTATTTATTTAGATTCGACAGAAATCTGAGACTGGCATAATTAGCTAGAATGGAAGAAGGAGAAGTCCTTCCAATATAAAATCGTTTTTTTTCGTTTTAAGCTTTAATATTGCTTTTCACTTTTAGTAGGAATTTATTTTTGTAATTAATATGTTTCTAGAGATATTTTTATTCTATAGCTTGCAAACATCAATACTAAGATTTTAACGTGATATAAAATTTTTAATCTCAAATCATGCCAGGATACCCACTTACCTTCTCTATGAAAATCCCCCCCTAAGATTTCCTTCTGTATGATTATTTTTTTTACAAAAAATTTCTCCCAAGCTTAAATTCTTTTTCTAATCTTAGAGTTTACCCCGGACCACTTTGCCCTCACTAAAATTTCCCCTTGACAATTCCCTCTAGTAATTTTTTTTGCTTTCATATAGATTTAATTTTATTTCTTATTTTTTCTCAAATAATACCAGGAATCTCCTTTCTCTTCTTGAAAAACTTCTCCAAGTAAGCATCCCGTCATAAAAGCCCCCCCCCCCATGAAAATAAGTTATATCTTTCAAAATAACAAATACTATATTTAGAAAAGCTAAAATTAGTACTATTTATCTGGCTTCCCTACCACAAGACATTCCCTTCCCCCATGAGAAAATTTCTCCATATAAAAATCCCCCAGCCCAGCCTTCCTCGAGAAAAATACCGCCACCCCCAAATATTGTGCTTATAAAGTAATTAAAGTATGTTTGACGGCATTAGACCCTTAAGGTCTCAACAGGCAATCCATCCTCCCAGGAGACTTTGGTTGTCAAGTAATCCTCAAAGATAGGATTAATAGATCTTTCGACTATGTTTAACTTAAGGACTATTCCAAATTATTGATAGGATAAGTTTTTTGGGAAAAAAAAACTTAAAAGGGAGTGCTTCCACGTCTCGCTTCTGCTCCCTGTCGTGTTACTATTTTGACCTTGGGTATTATTTACCGTTTTAGTTTTAGGTATAAATTCAGATATATTACTTGATGCTTGCAAGGTAAAATTTTTTCATGTATTATTGGAAATATTATCGTTGGGTTCATGAAGGGGAAGTCTAAATGAGAGACAAAATGATTTTTCATTCCTTTTAAATGTTACTCCTTTCACTCAATTGTGCGTGTTTTTAGTAGATTTTTTTTTTTACTTAATACTTTAAAAGATGTGGTTCTACTCTATAGCCTAAAAACGACAATATTAAATTTCCACTTTATCTATAAGTGTAAATTTCTTTTTTCTCTTTTAGACCCCTTATTCTACCTCTATGCCTCTATTCTCTATGGCTATTTTTGTCTCTCTGCTATCTCTATGTTTTTTGTTAGTTTTGAATAGCCTTGGCTTTGCGACTTTCAATACTTTTTTTTGTCCTTTGTTGGGAAAAAAATATTTTATCGTCAAATTTGTCTGTCTTTGTGTCTGTCTATGTGTGTGTTTGTTTCTGTGTATCCTCCCCTCTGTTAGTCTGTCCTTGGCTGTGTGTCTCCTTGTCTGACCATCTCTTCGTTTGTCAGTGGGCCTTTCTCTTCCCGTGGGTGTATATGTCACTCTGTCTGTGTGTCAATATGCATGCGTCCTCGTGACTGACCATCAGTTTGTCTGTCTGTTTGTCTGTATTTTTCTCTTTGTTTGTGCTCGTATCAAACCCTCTGATTTTTTGTCCATGTTTGAGAGCATTCCTCTGTATGTATATCTGATTATCTCTTTGTCTGTCTCTGCGTCTGTCTCCATGTGCTTAAGTATCTGTCCCTCTCTCTGCCCTCAAATTTGTGTGCATCTCTGTGTCTGTGTGTCTGACCATCTGTTTTACTGTCTTTGCGTCTTCCCCTGTGTCTTCGTCTCTGGCCTTTTTTCTGGTTGTCCCTGTGCGTTTGCGTCTTTGTGTCATCTGTATGTCTGACCATCTGTTTTTCTTTCCGTATGACTGTCTCTTTATGAGTATGTGAATCTGTTTTTCTTTCTGTCTGTCCGCGTGAGTTTGTTTCTCTTTGTCTTTGTGGCTGACAATCTGTTTGTTTTAAAATTTACCAATTTTAATGTTACCCATTAAAATGTTGGTATGAAAATTGGTTACGATCAAAAGTTGGGAAAAGTTATCAATTAAAAATTTACCAAGCTTTTGGAAAAGAAGGGAAACAGCCCTAAGGAATCAAGTTATCCGAATAAGACATACACCAGAAGATTAAAAATATCTTAAAACTCTGCTATATATCAAGTTCATACGTACAAAATGGGTAGTTTAGCTTTTTTTGTCAACAGAAAGATCACGGAAGCTGGTCAATTGATTTAGTTTTTTTTTGTATGTTTTTGTTCCTCCCAAATGTTTTGCATAATTAGAAATAGTGCTCGTTTGATTGAGGATGGAAAGCCAATATTATCTTTTTAAGTGATGAAATATATTGCAGAGCAGCTAGTCCCCTCTCTTCCACGTCTCTTTTTTAGCCTAAGAACTCATCGTATCAAAAATTTGAAATATTGATTTAGTTTAACATACTTGAAAGATTTATTAACCATATTTTTGAGGATTACTTGACCCCTCACCGTGCCTTAGGAGTTGGCATCACCCTTTGTAAACTTACGACTCTTGTGCCAACAAACCCTCTTGAATAACTTTACACAAATAGTCGGTGGATACGACGAAGATTGGTCGCGAAGCCGATTAGGCTTGATGGGCCCATGCCCGAAGTTTAACTGAGCGGTAACAACTATCTTGTGATCGTAAAACCGGATAAATAGTAACAATGACTACTATTCTAAATTTAGTACTTTTATTGTGAAAGAAAAACCTTTTTTTCAAGGGGGGGAATTCGTTTGGAACTAGAATTTATTACTTAGAAAATTTTTTTCAAGAAAGAAAGTAGATTCCTCAAGTTATTTGAGGAAAAATAAGAAACGAAATTAGATACATACGAAATACAAAATATTTTCTATAAGAAACTTTCTATGGAAAATTTCAAACATGACAAAACTGTATTGGTAAAACTTCAAACTGAACAGAGGAATTTAAGCCAAGTTGAACTTTGCGTGGGAAAATTATTCATACACAAACAATGTCCAGAGGGGGGGAGGAACTTTTCACGGAGAGGATGAGGAGTTATCCTTGCATCTTTAGAAATTATCAGTTTTATATAAAGTTGAATTATTAGCGTTGATGGTTAAAAGCTTTAGAATAAAAACATCTCTAAAAAACTTATTAATTACAAAAAGAAATTTCAACTAAAAGTGAAAAGCAACATACAAAATTAAAACGAAGAGAATCTATTTTATATGAGAGGAGCTATACTGGAACTTCCTCATTTCTAGCTGAGTACGCCAAAGTTTCAAATATTCGTACAATTATAAAAAAAAAATCCTGCAACGAAAAACGTTCGTATTTGTTTTGAGAATCTTATTTCAAGCACTAAAAAATATTATCATATAGATAGAGTTTTCATTAAAGCTCGTGTTTCGTCATTAGGACAAAAAAATTTTTTGTCCATGGTTAAACTTTTGTTCCTTTCACTCAATGTTGTGTGTTTTCAGTTGATTTTTTTTTTACTCAATACTGTTCAAGATGTGGTTCCACTAAGGTTCTTCTACTACTATAGATTTAAGACAACAATACTAATATTTTAAATTTATTTAAAATTGGTAATCTATTTCTATTTCTTTTAGAGCTCGCTTTCTACCTCTCTGCCTCTCTTCCCTTTGCCTCTTTACTTATCTCTCTGCTATCTCTATCTTTTTCGTTATTTCTAAATAACATTTTTGTGTGATTTTCAATGTTTTTTCTTCCTTTTTTAATAAAACAATATTTTTTTGTACGTTCATTTAAAAGTGATATTTAGAGTTTTAAACTAGTTGTTATATAGCTTAGAAACCAGTTTTATACAATATATATTTTTGGCTATAGAATTGATATCTTGAGTTTTTACCTTTTTGTTGTATTATTTAGAAACCTATTATTATACATAATATGTTTTCTATACTAGGTTTTACTCTATAGGTTCGACGAAATGATCGAAGACAATGTGACCTCCTATAAAAAGTATTAACCTTCCATCTTATGATCTTATATTCGGGTACATTTTTTACTTTTTCAAAATAGTGTCTTAAAATCCACGACGATTAAAAAATGTTGAGCAGAAATTAACTTCTTGAGGATCAGACATTTTCTTTTCCACCTATACAATAAATCAAAAGCCATAATACTTGACGCACAAAGAATGATTCCTATATCTTATATTATAAAAAATCAGCAGAATCTACATATTTATTAGTCTCCGTTTGAGCGTGTCTGTATCTCTTGCTCTGTTTGACAGCCCTTGTATGCGAATCTCTGCGACTGTATGTATGACCATTGGTCTGTCTGTCAATGTGTTTCTCTCTGTTCATGTATCTGTCACTCTATCGGTCTCTCCATATTATTTATATCTGTGTCTGACAATCTATTTGTCTGTATTTGTATCTGCTCCTCTGTGCTTGCGTATGTCTTTCCATGTGTGTGTGTGTCATTTTGTCTGTGTGTCTCACCATCTGTTTGGTTTTCTCTGCTTCTGTCTCTGTTTGTGTGTATTTCTGCCATTCTGTCTGTATTTCCATGTATGGGTGCGTCTATATTTGTGTATTTCTGAAAATACATTTGTGTGTCTTTGTGTTTGTCTCTTTATGTGTCTTTATCACCATCCCTTTATCTGTCAGTCCATGTGTTTTTGAATTTCTGTGTTTGTGTTTTTGACCATCTGTTTGTATGTGTGTGTATCTGTCTATCTTTGTTTGTGTGTGCGTATCTTTCCTTCTGTTTGTCCAAATGTCTGCGTCACTTTGTCTGACCATCATTTATTCTGTCTCTGTGTATCTGTGTGGATTTTTGTGTGTATGTCCCTCTGTAAGTAAGTAAGCAAGTTTATTTGTAACCCGCAACATAAAATAAATGTGGAGTAAAAAAAAAAAAAATAATAATATTATCCACAAGTAACTAATAAGTCAAACATAAAAAAAACAACCTAAACATATCCATGGAATCAATAATCTGAAAAAACTAAATGAGGGGGTCACTGGCAAATATCTTCCTTGGAGTATTGGTTCTCAGATCCTTAGCGATGTTGTCAAGCAGCACTAGAGGGTTGATAAGTCCAAAATGAGACATAATCTTGTGATTTCTTTACCACCTTGGCAAATATAGCAGGAATTTATAATATTTAAAATAGCCTCTCCTTAGCTGAAGACGGTCCATTTCGCGCATTAGAGGCTACAAACCGGAAAGAAAAAGAATTGCAGGAGAACAAAAACAATGGTATAGTTTGCATAAGCCTTGGTTGCTGTATCTCCCTCTTTTAGGCGAGATTTTACCATACGAGGATTGAATGCACTGCAGAGCACTAGTAACCAGAGACAAGCAAGTAGTCAAAAGTATATCAGAAGAACTAAATGGAATGCCAATATTGATGAACGTTTACTACGGAGGAATTAACTCCTGCTTTAACTAACTTGTGAAACGTTTGCAAATATACAACGTTGTCAAAATCACCAAAGATATCAACTTATAAACAATAAATTGGCCTTTTTTGAATTTTTGCAGAAAAAAGCAGCTGACCAAGTATATGATTGGATTGAAAACATCCAAACCTGACTCTAAGCCCAACTTGATAATTAAGAACATTACATTTACTCACAACGTCAGGCAATATGACATATTCAAACAGGTTGTTCATGAAACAGGCCACTGTATTTGGCAAATAACTAGAACAATGGTCGGTGTTTTTTCAAATTTTTATAAATGATTTTGCAATTCCTGAAATAAAACTATCTGGAACTAACGACTGGGCTAAGCACATCTGGAATAGGAGCTGAATGTGTGTTAACAATAATGGACACTTAATGGTGAAGTAATTGTAACACAGACCATCCATATCAGGAGCACTTTATTTCTTAACATTGTTAAAATCCTAATAGATATCACCACTAGATATTGACAATATATGGACTTGCCGAAGAGCTCGAGGAACAGTATTATGCAATACGGAAGAAAACATGGACTGGAGAGAATGATTAAATGTAGAAGAAACACGAGTAAAATGAGCAACAAAATCACTGATTTTGATAATCGAAACGGTAGCAGGCAAACACTTGCTGCTATTAATTACATTGGTCCAAGACTTCCGATCCGAGGGACCATCCAAAACATTTAGGTGGGCTTGACGCAAAGAAGATCTAAACTGACGTTTCAAATTTTGCTTCATTTTAAATACTTCACCAGACTTGGGCTGATCACAAGTAATCCAAAGGCGAAGCCAAAACTTCACGCGTTGTTTAGCTTTTTTCACTTCTGGGCATAAATTCCATAACGGTTTTCTGGTGGCAAATCTAACACGTTCAACAGGAACTGAAACTGAAGCAGCTGACTTCAAACAATAAGCGATCTGGTAATAGTAACAATTTAAATCAATCTTAGCTTTCGGTGACCTTATAGAGGTATATAAAAGGTGAAAAGTCACTTTCAGGCTTGATAAGACCGAGTAAAGAACATACAAATAAACTTCAGAATTTACTCGTTTCCAATTTTGATTATCAAACCATTTATTATGGTAAGAAAAACGGTTATAAGCCAGTAGAGCAGGCGACTCAATTTCACAAGTGAAAGGCAAGTGATCATACTCAATTTTATCATCCAAAACAAACACAAGAGTAACCACGATAGATCCCCTTGAAACTATAATATGATCAAGGTTTGATCTAGAACCATCACGGATATGAATGTAGGTAAACTGTTTATCTTTATTGACTAACTTATAGCCACTAGGCAAGACATCAAAAAACAGGTCACTTCTTTCAGATGGGACAGAAGATAGTCATTAATATCACCAGCCACAATCCAATTTAATCCCTGATTGTTCACTCTTAGCAGAAGTGTCCTAAGTCACTTACAAGAACCCGTGAAGACAGATAGAAAAGAAATGTTCTTGCAATTGCATGGCATATAGACATTGATGAGGACCATATTACCGCATTTTATTGCCAGTAAATTATGATCAGAAGAAATAAGCTCAGGTCTCTTAGCAAGACGAACTAAAGTTGCAAGGCCCCCAGAGGGTTGACCGGGCGTTTTTTAGCTTCACGTACAAATGTCTGGTGGGTGGGTGATCGTTTAAGAGTATCTCTATTGGCTTTAGTTAGAAAATGTTCCTGTAGGAAAACTATATCATAATAAAGATGCTCATCAATAAGAAGATCTTTGTCTTTGGTCTAATTAATATTAAGTGAAACAAAGCAAAATCTATTGCCACGAACAATAATTTTTTATCCTTATTCAGAGCTTTTTTAACCACTGGGCATCTGAGGCTATAGGAAACATGATTTCCCCCGCAGTTGGCGCAATTCAGGCTTTCAGTGCAAGGATTGGCAAGTGTGTTATAATGTCCAGCAGCGCAACGTGAACACTTTTGATTAGTCGATGGGAGTGGGCGATTTCCAACAATGTGGTTTGGCGATTGACAACGGTAGTATCTAGTAAGTAACTTCTGAAGATGTTTAATTTTAAAAAACTCGTATTCCAAAGACACACCTTCGTTTATAGCTTTACTTAAGGCAGCATCGTCTAGAAATTCAAGGCGGAAGGATCCGAAACTTCCAATTTTAGTTGCATCAACGATACCGGGAATCATATTAGTAAGGTCTGATTTTCGAACAACAACAGGAATTTTACTCACAATACCAAGCACTTTTTGATTAAGGACATGAGTGGATACATTTAGCTGACTAGTTGTAGCGGCGGCGAGAGAGACGGCTGATGCTTTATCTCGGGTATGAACTACCCACCTTTTCTTGACAGGATGAGATCTCACACTTACGATACCATCATGACCATCCAGGGTATCAAGGGTCTCTTTGCACTCAATAGGATCTTTAAGGTCAGTAGGTGGTTTTTTTTAGAATAACTGCATAGGACGGTTTTGAAGAGACAGTGACATTCTTGCATTATCGACGTAAGACATCCAATTGTTCCAGGCAGGAGAGTTCTCACACATTCAGACAAAGAGTGTAGCTTAGACAAACAGGAGTTTACAAGGCAACTTAACGCACAAAAAGCATCGGCAGGAATAATTAGTACTTCACTAGGGTGGCTGATAACAAAGACTGACAGACCAACATCCTCAGCATCATACTTCGCAATAATATCGATAATATCGGAGACACTATTAATAAACGCATTTGTACCCACTCTCTTAGGCTGAATTACCCCAGGATGGCAAAACTGGAAGATTTGCCTCCTTGCTTCAGAAACCAGGACAACCAGGACTCCTGGTTGAACTTCCTTGAAGTAATGATATTAGGGCTGTTTTTAAAAGATTTCTATACAAAAAAAAATTTCAGTTTTAATGATCTAATTTTAATGTAAGTTTCTTTTATATTGTTTTTTATTCTCTTCGTTTGTTTTGATGAGGACGGCCCTTGGATATAGGGTCGAAATAATCATTTAAAGTTGAGTTCCACTGTCTTGTATAAAAATTTCCCTGTTGTTCTACTTATTGTTTAACTATAAGGTGAACCAAAAGCCATGATACTTGAAGTACAAAGACTCATTCTTCTATATAATTTTATCAAAAATCAAGGGTATCTACTTATGTTGTTAATAAAACTTCCAAATCAGTTTGATTTTATTCGAGGTGTTTTATTAACTGTATTTCTTGTAAACTTTGTGAATCTTTGAACCTTTAAGTGTAAATGCAGTTTTGCAGCCCCTTCGAAGACCAGAACATAATTCTTTTTTTCCTAAAAAGAAAGTGTACCTCCAATGTTTTCCCTTAATGACTTCAATAAAAAATTATGAAGACTTTAAGGAACATTTATTACTATGTTTATATTAAACTTAAAAACCATATTAATTTTTTTTTGCTTCTTCTTTCATTAAAGTGCAAATTATGTTCTGGTTATGAGAAGGCAATAGGAGAAGTGCAAATTTCATCCACTGGTTACAAGGAATGAGAGCTATCGGTCCTAATCATGTTAACTCTTACTTGTTTTGAGTTTAACTGGGTAATTTATTGTAATATCAGTAGTACCCCCTCCATTGATTCTGTGACATGCCCTCCCTTTGTCCATAGAATTTCTGTGACAAGCCCTAGCTTGTCCCATAAAATTTTTATGACATGCCCTATGACGTCAAAAGATGCCCTGTTTCTATAACATGCCCTATTTCTACAAGATGCCCTGTTTCTAAAACATGCCCAGGCAAGATTCCCGCCCTTGCAAAATTCCTGCCCTTGGGAATAGTTCTGGGTGTTTCAATTACTTGGAATGTGGTCGGTATAATTCACAAGTTTTAATAATATGGGGAAATCCTACCCCCTCGCACGTGTTTCTAGGTGGTGAGGTTCCTGCCCAGGTAAGATTTGGCATGTCAAGGCAAGATTTGGCTTGTCCAGGCAAGATTCCACCCCTGGCAATATTCCCACCTGGGCAAGATTCCCACCTTGACAAGATTCCCACCTTGGCAAAATTAATACTCTGGCAAGATTCGAAGCGCATGCTCTATTTCTAGGTGTTTCAATTAATTGGAATGTGGTTGGGATAATACACAAGTTCAATTAACCTGGAGAGCTCTTAACCCCTCGCACCTGCAAAACCCAGCAAACTGTTTTATTAAAGGAAACAAACTTGGCAAGACTCCATGACACACCCCTCTGGACTCCAATGACTTCATACGACTGACCCCGTTTCAAACGGACTGGTCTAATATGGTTAACGCAATTTTATGTAGCTTTGCGAAAGGAACCCTTCTTATAACGCAAAAAGTGCACACACTTAACGTAATTATTGTGCAACACTGTCACGTAATAATTTTTTTTCGACCTAAACCCCCAAAGCGTTTTTTTTCATTAACTTAATGGTGTTAAACACTTTATGTGAGATTACCACATTTTACACATAGACGGTACATCCATTACTGCCAGATAATACCATTTTGACATTTTTTGCCTAAAAGCCTCAAGACAGTTTCTTTTTCGGCGTTTCATTTTTTCGCTCGAAACACCTTTCATATATTTTCTATTTTTCTTTCTCTATGGTTCTTAACCCCGCCAGGACTCGACAGGTCATTCCCTTTCAATGGTAGTGTGCCCCAAGTAAGTTCTCTATGAACCCATTTCTAGTATTTTGTATCTGGAACCACATTCTAAAATTAATTTCTTACAAGACAGCTAAAATTCCCCATTTTTTGTCACTCATTAAAAATATGCGTTACTCACCCAATTTGATACACTCCAGGAGACATTTGCTTTAAATCTATTAATAACGAAACAACGAAAATGTATCGTTTCTTTACGTGGGATATTAGATTTCACACTATCGCGACAATACGCCCCCCCTCTAGCATGCAAAACCGGAGGAATAAGGTTGGTATTAGATGTAAATTTAAGACATATTAAGAGCTTTTAAGGAAAATATCCATTTCTTTTATGACCTGTTAGATTTTCACCTCTTCCATGGGCAATATTCCTTAATGTCTCCACCCTAACTTTTAAGCTGGAATTCACCCCACAATAACATTACATGACTACCCCCCCTCCCAACCCTGCCAAGACATCATCTCCACCAAGACATTTTTCAGGCATTTTCTATTAAAAATTATGTTTTTTAATTCCGTAATTCAAGTTTTTGCAACCCAAGCCAATCATGATGCCCCAAAATATACTCTACACTACCATAGCATTTCACTCATGTGACACCAGCCAACCCTCCACTCCGTCCACCTGGATGACCTGATATTATTGATACATTTAAACTATATTAAGAGATTTCTTTGAATGACTTATAACGAAATGCACCGTTTCATTGAGTATTGTTAGATTTCACTCCCCCTCTAGCATAAAAATTCATTTAACTCCTCCCAACTTATCTTTAAGCTCTAGAGTATACTGGTCAATGACAATGCTTAACACTTTGGTAAATTATGGATGATATTAAACATCCCCTTGACATCGCTACATCTCCCCAATAATATCTTTCAGGCATTTCCTAATAAAAATTATGCCTTTAAATCCCGTGATTCAAGTTTTTGTAACCCACAACCTCCCCCCTGGGTGAGCTGATATTAGTGGTATATTCAAACCATATTAAAAGGTATTATTTATATTAAAAGGTACTTTTAACAAAAATATTCATTTTTTTAGTTAAACTTATGAATATTTCACATTATTCTGACAATAGATTTCACCCTCCACCTAGCAATCATTTTCAAAGGATGCCTTGAAAATAGATACAATTTTTAGGCATTATTGTAGTTTATAAAAGGAGAAATTATAAACAATAACATGCATAATTTAAGGAAAGATGAGTGGGGAGGACTCCAGGGGAGGGGAGGTGTCTGTGGAGGGATGAGGCCCGTTTTTCTGTCTCCAGCTCAGATCTGCCTTTTTATCCAGTCATTAGGTTTTTTTTTTCGTTTAGCAAAGCGGTAATTTTCATGTGTTTTTTAAATGTTTTATTATTTATTAATAGCCTGAACCGGGCCTCCATACAGTAGGGTGCCGGACCACTCGCTTGCCCCCTCTAAGGACTTTTCCAGTCCCCCGATTGGTTAGTCTCAGCCCTGACGCAACCCAGGGCACATTTTTTCAGCAAAAATATCAAACATGCGAAGGCGGAAAAAATTCTATTTCGAGAAATTTTTGTTCCCACCCATCCAGCGCACTGCGGGTGAGTTTGGTTAGTGTCTGCTCATTTTGGGGACGGAATCCGGACTTCGGCTAGGCAATAAAGGAGGTTTAAAAGCGGTCTTGCTCGACATAACTTAGAAAGTAGTAATAATGGGGAAATTATCAAACAATTTGTAGGACATGACCACCTCTGACATCACATCATCCCTGTTTCTAGCACTCAGCTAGCAAGATTAACACCCCTGGGAGACCCAGCCAAGATTCCAGGCGTTCAACTATTTCTTCTTTATTACCAAGAATCCCATCTAATGTTGGTGTTTTGTTTTTCTGGAAGATCCCCATGGTTTTCTTGAGGAAGTCTAATGTGAATGATGCCAATGTATCTCCCAAGCTAGACTAAAATGACCCCATGGAGGTTCAGCACAGCACACACACACGGGTGCTGCGTAATAACGGCAATGTATATCTTAAGCAATGACACCTAATTGGAAGGGTTGGAAAATCATCTTACGAGAAGGGTAGATACCCAAATCCTTAAAAAGTATAATTATGGCCCAGAGTGGAATGGGGCTGCCACATTTTTTTCACACTGACACCAGCTCTCATAACTCCACTCCCCACCGTCATCCATATGACACCAGCCCCCACCCAAACCCGTAGGTCATTTTCAATCTTCACACTCCAAAAATTAGCTTCTGAAATGTAAATTAAGCAATATATTTTTGAAAACAGAGAAGTCGCCCCCTTTCTTTGCTAGTGTTTAATGCTCTAAGTATTTTACTATCTATTACTATTACTATATCTATATATTACTATTACTATATATTCTACATCTATTACTATATCTATTGCTATACAGACTATTACTATCCCTTCGACACACCACTGACATTGCCCCACCTCCCCCGGAAACACTTTTCAAACATTTCTTGTTAAAAGTTTTACTTCAAGTCATTCATTCGGGTTTTCTTAAGCGATTCTCACCATAGTACCACACTATTACTGCAACTACAATACCCCTCTAACATCATCCCCATCTTGACAAAGCACTTTTCAGACATTTCTTGTTAAAAGTTTTACTTCAAGAAATTCCTTCGGGTTTTCACAATCAATTCATGCCACAGAGTCTTCAAAACACTTCTAGGGCTTTCTTTATGTTGGTAATGATTTTACAGGTTGAATGCGATTTCTACACTTTGCCCTTGATTTCTACGGTGGCTTGATTTCTAGGTTTACCCGTGATTTTTATAGTTTGCTCTTGTTTCTTATGAAATTGTCAGGATTTCATTGTTATGCTAAATTTTGCATAGAAGTTAACCATAATTTCTACACTTTGATCACAATTTCAATGGTAAGGTCTTGATTTCTACACACACACACACAAACACAAAAAACAACCAAAAAACCCCCACAAACGAAAAAAAACAAAAAAAAACACACAAAAACAAACACACAAACACACAAACTCACACACACACAAAAACACGCAAACAAACTAACACACACACCCACACGAACACAAACACACACACAAACAGACACACACACACACACACACACACACACACACACACACACACACACACACACACACACACACACACACACACACACACACACACACACACACACACACACACACACACACACACACACACACACACACACACACACACACACACACACACACACACACACACACACACACACACACACACACACACACACACACACACACACACACACACACACACACACACACACACACACACACACACACACACACACACACACACACACACACACACACACACACACACACACACACACACACACACACACACACACACACACACACACACACACACACACACACACACACACACACACACACACACACACACACACACACACACACACACACACACACACACACACACACACACACACACACACACACACACACACACACACACACACACACACACACACACACACACACACACACACACACACACACACACACACACACACACACACACACACACACACACACACACACACACACACACACACACACACACACACACACACACACACACACACACACACACACACACACACACACACACACACACACACACACACACACACACACACACACACACACACACACACACACACACACACACACACACACACACACACACACACACACACACACACACACACACACACACACACACACACACACACACACACACACACACACACACACACACACACACACACACACACACACACACACACACACACACACACACACACACACACACACACACACACACACACACACACACACACACACACACACACACACACACACACACACACACACACACACACACACACACACACACACACACACACACACACACACACACACACACACACACACACACACACACACACACACACACACACACACACACACACACACACACACACACACACACACACACACACACACACACACACACACACACACACACACACACACACACACACACACACACACACACACACACACACACACACACACACACACATACACACAGATACATATACATATATATCTACAGGTACATATATACACACACCTATACACATACATATACACACACACTCACTCACCCACACACTCACACACACACACACACACGAACAAACACACATATACACACACACATACAAACACACATACAAATACACACATACACAAAGATATAAAAACACACACACACACACACAAACACACACACACAGTGTGATATATTGTGACACACGCACACGATTTTAACTGTGTGATATCTCGTAATGACTGTTTTTTCTTTTTCATCTGTCATACAAACAAACACACACACACACAAAACCACACACACACACACACAGTGTGATATATTATGGCGAAAACACATTAATTTAATTGTGCGATATATTTAAATGTCTGTTTTTTCCCCGTCAATTTTTTCAATATGGTCATGTGTGCCGGTTTTATACTTGGAAAAAGATTTCACTGTATTTATGAAAATATCTAATTAGGTGGAGCTCTTCATTTATTTCAAAAACTTATTATGGAGAAAGTTTTTTAAATAGTTTCTGTTCGTTTGTTATTAACATAGGCTCAGTAAAGGAACAGTAAAATCATATTACAAGTTAGGAACAGTAAAATCATATTCTATTTATTTTTGTGTATCAAACAGTTCATGGTAGCAAACTGCATGCAAGAAGTAATACAACTAAATAGAAACAGAAAATCTGGGAAGCATAATTTTTAGATACTCTAAGTCTTGATAAAAATAGATTGAATGAAAACCAAACAAATTTAATTACAATGCTTATTCAAAGTATATAAACCTCATAACTTTTAATGATGTCCATTAAAAGTAGGGTATGCAAATTAGTTACAATCAAATTTGGGCAATGTTACCAATCAAAAATTTATAAAAAATTTTTGGTAAAGGAGAAAAACACCCCTAAATAACCAATTGATTCTAATAAAAATAACACCAGAGGATTTAGAATATCAGAAAATTTTGCTGTATAGGTATCAAGCTCCCATGTAAAAAATGTGGAATTTTGCATTTTTATTGAAAAAAAAAATCATGAAAATTTGTTTATTGATTTTTTTTTGTTTTTAATATTTTTTGTTCTTCCCTTTTTTTGTATCCAACCAATTAAAAAATATATCATTTGGAAGTATATCAAAAGTTTGAAATTCCACTCGTGTTCATGTCTCTTTTTTCTTAAAAAACTAGTCCTATCAATAATTTAGAACAGTTTTTAAGTTCAACATAGTTGAAAGATCTATTGACCATGTCTTTCATCATTTTTTTACCCTCAAAAGTCCTTGGTGTGGAGGTATCAACCTTTGGGATATTATGCGTCTAATGTCTTAAAACATAATTTAATCCATTTCTAACGCCAATATGTGGAGGTGGGAGTCGGTTTTCTTGAGGAAGGCTAGGCTGGAGGATTTTTAAAGAGAGAAATTTTCTCTTAGGGGAAGGGAACATTTTGTGGTTGGGAAGCTGGATACTTAGTATTATTTGCTACTTTCCTAAATAAAGTATTTGTTAATTTGAAAGATATGACTAATTTTCAAGGTGGGGGAGCTTTTATGGGGGGGATCCTTTCTTGGAGAATTTTTTTCAAGAAATGAAGGAATTTCCTGGGATTATTTGAGAAATAATAAAAAATAAATCAAATCTACATGAAAGCCAAAAAATATTCTAGTGGGAATTGTAAAGTGGATATTTTAGTGAGGACATTATTGTCTGTGGAATACTTTAAGAGTATAGTAATAACTAAAACTTCTGTTATAATTTTTTTGGGAAGATTAATCCTACAGAAGAAGTTCTTAGGGGAGTGGGGTGATTTTTACAGAGAAGGTAAGAGGGTATCCTGGCATTATTTTTGATTAACAGTTTTATATCATATTAACATCTTAGCATTGATGTTTACAACCAATTGAATATAAACATCTTTAGAATCTTATTAAATAAAGAAATAAATTTCTACTAAAAGTGTAAAGGAAAATAAAAACTTAAAACAAATAAAAAATATTAAATATACGTAGGACTATGCTGTAACCTCCTCATTTCTAAATGATGACGCCTATGTATAATATATTACTCAACTTAAAAAAAATAACCACTCTCTCTAAAAATAGACCCCTCTTTGCCTCTTTTCTATTTGCCTCCTTTTTTTCTCTGTTAAATCTCTATCATTTTTGTTAGTTATGAATAGCCTTGTCTTTGTGACTTTCAATGCTTTTTTTGTACTTTGTTAAGAAAAAAAATTGATAGTATAAAATTAATATCTGAAGTTTTTAGCAAGCTTTTCTATAGCTTAGGAACCAGTTCTAGATAATGTGTATTTGTGGTTATGAAAGTAATATATATTTGTTATATTATTTCGAAATTTGATTGTATATATAACATGTAATCTATAATAGTTTTTACTCTATAAGTTCAAAAGTATAATTTAAAAAAATTTAACCTGCTATAAAGGGTATTAACCCTCCATCTTGTGATTTGTTATTCGGGTACCTTTTTTTACTTTACCCAAATAATATTGTAAAATCCACAAAGATTAATAAAAATTGGGAAGAAATTAACTTCTTAACGATAAGACATCCCCTATCTCACTTATACAATGAACCACAAGCCATGATACTTGACACACAAAGATTAATTCCTTTATATTATATTAAGAAATCCTTAGAATCTACAAATTTATTTAACAAATCTTTGAAATTATTTTTGATTTGATTGATCTATTTTACTAATTTAATTTCTCATAAAATTTGTGACTCTTTAAGTACAAATAATAATTTGTTATTCCCTTTCAAAACCAGAATAGAATTTGTACTTTTATTAAGAAATTACATTTTTTATTAATACATTAACCGCTTAAGATATTTAAAAATATTTAATGTACCTTTTTTACTTCTCTTGTTTCTAAAACTTGAGCTTTAAAGTATCTGCTCTACATTAATTTGAAAGAGTCGGGGAGAACATGGATTTTCTAGAATTACGTCTCCATGAAGATTGTACCTAGTTAAAGTGCAAAGCGGAATGAAGCTCCTCCTCAACCAAACGGCTCTTAGCTTGTCTTCTTTTAATGAACTGGATCAATCTCTTTACCTTTGAATCTGCAGTTTTTGTTGAATAATATGGAGAATGATTTAAAAGAGCTCATTTGAGGGAGCTAAATTCACGTGCTCCTAGAAAGCATTAATAGACGCTACAACAAGCGTTTCAGTTAGAAGTTAGATTGCGTCATAATTAAAGAGGCAATCCACCCACCTTACCCTATTCTGGATTTTCTGGAGCTGAAATAACAGTGTTTGAGGGGCTTCAGAATTGAATAGGCACCCTTACTATGTTCTAAGAGCTTAAGAGCCAATTATGTTCTGGTCTTCAAAGGGATTACAAATTTGCTTTTGCACTTAAAGATTCACAAAGTTTACAAGAAATAAAGTTAATAAAATAAACCGAATCTAATCAAACTGATTTTGAAGTTTTATTAACTACATAGGTAGATTCCCTTGATGTTTATTATGTCATACAAAGGAATGAATCTTCGTATTCAAGTCTCATGGCTTGTGGGTCTATGTTGAGTTGGACAAGGACTTCTTCATTCCCAAGAGTTTCATTAATTTTCACCATTTTGTCACTCTTCGTAGATTTTATTTCTGAAATTCAAATAAGTACCCGAATAGTTTATCCGAAAATAGTAGGATAATACTTTTTATGATACGCTATAATCTTAAAAATAAACAATTAGCATGTAAATAGTGGAAAGTGTTTAAGAAGGCATGTTAGGTATAAAAGTAGGTTCCTAAACTGTATAAAAAATAGGCAAACACTTGAGATATCTTCAGGAAGACATGAACAAGAAAAGCAACGTACTTTCTATTCTGAGGGAGTTTAATTAATTGATTCACCATTTCTATGAATTTCTTTACTTGTTTGTGACACAATAATGTCTGGTTACATGCCTTTATGCCTTACCTTTTGGGTGTGTACGTCTGACTTTGTATTTTGTATGTATTTTTTGTATCTTTCTTAATCGGTCTGTGTGACCGAATGACAAACACACAGAGAGGAAAACGCAAAGACAGCCGAACAGATGTTTAGACACATGGAGAAAAAGATGCACAAACATGGAAAGACAGAAAGAGGGATAGATACACACTCATATAGAGACAGAAACACAGAAAGACAAATAGATGGGCAGAAACACTGACTCAGAAACACATATACATGGAGAAACAGATAGAGGGACAAAAACATAAACAAATAACACCAAGACAGACATACAGACAGACATAGAGATGATCAGATACAAAGACATAGGGACGCCTACACGCATGGACAAACAATCAGAAGGATAGATACAAACACACAGAGAAAGAAAGAGAGACAGAACAACAGACTAACCAACTGATGGTCAGTCACGAAGATGCATGCATATAAACAGAAAGACAGAGGGACAGATACACACACAGATATACAGACACACAAACAGACAAAGATATGGTCAGGAAAACAGACAAAAAGAACCATAGACATGGACAAACAGACAGAGGGACAGATACACCGACAAACACAAACACATGCACAAACAAATAGACAGACAAACTTGTGATCAGACAAACTGACACAGATACACAAACACACTGAAAAAGACAAAGAGGCACTGTTACACAGACATAAAGAAAAACATATAGGCAGTCAAACAGATGGTTAGACACAGAGACGCACACACTTGTACAGAAAGAAAGAGGAATAGATACACATACAGAGATAGAGAGAAAGACAGATAGACAAACGAATGTTCAGACACATAGATTCAGTAACGAAAACACATGAACTGACTTACAGAGGGAAATATACAGATGAAAACCAAAACAAGGACAAACAAAAGGCTAGTGAGAAACATTGATGCAAACAAACGAACAGACAAAAGGACAGATACACACACACAAACAAAGAGAGAGAGACAGATAAACACACAGACAAATTTATGGTCGGACACACATACACAGATATTCACACAAACATGTACTGAAAAAGAAAGGGAAGGAGACACAAAGACACACATATACAAACACAGAAAAAGACTGATAGACGGTCACACAAACATCCATTTATATGCACAAATACATGAAGATACTAAAAAAAGGGCAAAAATGCAAACACACAGAAATAGAAGTAAGAACAAACAAAAAGGCGGTGAGACACAAAGAGAAAGAAACAAAAACACACGGACAGACAGAAAAAACATGGAGGAACAGTCACAAATACAAACAAAGAGATTGCTAGATTAAAATATACACAAATAAGGACAGATAGATACAGGTCAGGATACAAAAACAGACTAACATATGTTGATACAATATGAAACGCATACGCAAATATATGAAGAAACGGACAAAGGAAGAGATACAGAAACACTCACGTATAGACAAACTCACAAACACACAAATAGATGGTCACAGACAAATAGGCAAATTGAGAAACACAAACACATGGATAGACAGAGAGGGACGGATACACAAAAACAAAGATAGACACATAGACAGACAAACACATGGCGAGACGAACAGACGTGGAGACTCAAACACTCGGGCAGACAAGATGGTTAGACAACGTGACCTAAAAATGTAAAAGCCTTTACAGACAAACAGAGGCATGTTTTTACAATATTACAAAAATAGAAACCCGCCTACCAAGAAAGACGAACATATGACTTGACACAAATGCATAAACAAGCACATTCATGGACAGAGAGATAGAAGGATAGAGACAAACACAGAAATAGGGACAGACAAACTAACAATGAGAAGCACAAACACATTGAAAGACAAACACAGGAAAAAATACACATACATAAACAGAGAGAAAAAAAGATACACCGAAATACTAACAGATTTTCAGACACACGGACACAGAGATGCAAACAAATTCACAGACAGCCAGAGGGACAGATACATAAAAACACACAGGGACATGGAGAGAAAGACACAGAGAGAGCGAGAGAGAGAGAGAGAGAGAGAGAGAGAGAGACACAAACAGAGAGAGAGACACAAAGAGACAGAGAGAAAGAGACACACAGACCAAAATATAAATGGTAAGACACAATAACACAGAAACGCAAACACATGGACGTATAGACAGAGGGACAGAAACAAACACAGACACATAAACAAAGAATGTATGTCCTTGTATCTGTTCTCAGATTTATTTTGTATCTGACATAGAAAATTAAACACTTGGTGAGAAAGTCATATGAACAGATACACACAGAGAGAGAGAGAGAGAAAAAAAAATAGGGAGAAGGAGGGAGAGGGGGAGAGAGAGAGAGAGAGAGAGAGAGAGAGAGAGAGAGAGAGAGAGAGAGAGAGAGAGAGCAGAGAGAGAGAGAGAGAGAGAGAGAGAAAGAGAGAGAGAGGGAGAGAGAGAGAGAGAGAGGATAGAGAGCAGACAAACAATACAGCACAGAGACGCAGAAAGATAGAAGGACAAATACAGAGAAAGAAAGGAAAAAAGACAGGGAGAGAGGGATTAAGATGGACAGACAAACAGATGGACAAACACAAAAACACATTGACAATACCTCATCACAAAAATCAGAAAGAAGAACTGAGAAACAGAGTTATAAGGAAAAAGACTTCCAGGAAGATAAACGAATGGTCAGATATACACACGACAGAGTAAGAGATGTATTAAGAGAGAGAGAGAGGGAGAGGCACAGAGAAAGACAGACAGATGCTCAGCAACAAAGAAAAACATACATACACTCCTCTGGAAAAAAAAAAAGATGAAAAGATAACCGTAGTTATATGGATACAGACATATATGGAGATAAATAAATGGACAAGCAAAAGCAAGACAAAAAGACTCTAACACCCGATGACATCCAGAAGGAGGGACAGAGACGAACATCTATAATAAGACACAAAGAAAGAAAAAAAGAGCATGAAACGCTTAAACACAGAGATGTGAACATAACTAAGGACTGAGAAAGGGTCAGATACTCACAAACATTGCGACAGACACATTGACAAACAAAAACATAATCAGATAAACACACAAAGGTACGCTCTCAAACATTGACAAACAATCAGGGGGATTGATAAGAGAACAAACAAAGAGAAATACATAGACAAACGAACTGAATGTTAGTCACGAAGACGCTAGCATATAGACACACAGACAGATTGACATATACACACACACAGAAAAATAAACATATTAACAAACGAGGAGGTGGTCAGACAAAGACACACACATCCAATGATAAACAAAGAAAGGGGCAAATACACAGGCACAAACACTCAAAAAGATAGAAACAAAGACAGACAAACATATTATCAGTTAAAACAACAGAGATACGCAAGTATATGGACAAACAGATAGAGGAAATGAGGCAAGAGAGAGAAAGATACATAGACACACAAACAGATGATGTATGTTTCTACAACATGCCCTGTCTCTGGGTTTGTCTTAGTGTGTCTTTGTGTATCCTTCCCTTTCCCTTTCAGTCCATGTTTGTGTGAATATCTATGTCTGTGTGTGACCAGTCGTGTGTGTGTTTGTGTATCTGTCTCTCTCTTTGTGTGTGTGTGTATCTGTTTCTACAACATGCCCTGTTTGTACAACTTGCACTTGTTCTACAATATGCCCAGGCAAGATTCCCACCCTGACATAATTCCTGGCCTTTGCAATAGTTCTGGGTGTTTCAATTACTTGGAATGTGGTCTGTATGATACATAAGTTTTAATAATATGGGAAACTTCTAGCCCCTCGCTCGCGGTTCTAGTTGGTGAGTTAGCTTCCCAGGCAATATTTAGCATCTTTATGCAGGTATTTGCTTGTTCTGGCAAGATTCTCCCCCTGGCAACATTCCCACCTTGGCGAGATTTCCAGTCTGGCAAGATTCAAAACGCCTGCTCTATTTCTAGGTGTTTCAATTAATTGGAATGTCTTCGGGATAATACACAATTTCAATTAATAGGGAGAGTTCTTAACCCATCAAACCTGCACAACGCAGCAAACTGTTCTATTAAAGGAAAAACACTTGGCAAGACTCCATGACACACCTGTCTGGACTCCGATGACGTCATAAGACCTACTCCGTTTCAAACCTACAGGTCCAATATGCTTAATGTAGCTTTATGTAGCTTTGTGACAGAAAACTATGGGGGATTCCCTACTTATAACGTAATGAAAGCACACACTTTACGTAATTAGTATGCAACACTGTCAAGTAATATTTTTTTGCACCCCATAGCCCCGACGCGTTTTTTTTTCATTCACTTAATAGCAGCACACACTTTATGCAAGGTCCGCATATCTTAAGCATGGACGCCGCATCCATCATGCCCTGATAATACCATTGAGAAATTTTTTGGCCAAAAGCCTCAAGACAGTTTCGTTTTTGGTGTTTATTTTTTTCGCTTGAAAAACCATTCATATTTTTATTTTCTTTTTCTATTGTTTTTAACACTACAAGAAATTAATAGGTTAATCCGTTCCAATGTTAAAGTGCCCGGAGGAAGTCGTCTGTGAAACCCTTTCCAGTTTTTTGCATGAATAACCAAATTCTTAAATTAATTGCTTACATTACAGCTAAAAGTCCCCATTTTTTGGCACTCTTTAGTAATATTAATTAGTCTCCTAATTCGATAAATTCAAGGAGAAGTATGAGACTGACATTTATTAATGGTACATTGTTTTTCTGAAAGATTCCCATGATTATCGTGAGTAAGTCGAATATGACTGATGCCAGTGTATCTCCCAAACTAGAATATAAGGACTTCAAGGGGATCCAGCAAAGTACACACACATGGTTGCTGCGTAATTACGACAATTTATATTTTAAGCAATGACATCTAATTGGAGAGGTTGGAAAATCATCTTACGAGAAGGGTAGATGCCCAAATCCTTAAAAAGTATACTTGTGGCCCAGAATGGAATTTGGCTGCAACACGTTTTACAAACTGACCCCATCTCTTATCTCTGCCTTCCCCCTCGGCCGCCCTATGACGGCCACCGCCCCATTTTTAATCTTCGCGCTCCAAAAATAAGCTTTTGGAATCTAAATTAAACAATATATTTTTGAAAACAAAGAAGTCACCCCCTTTCGTTGCTAGTTTTTGATACTCAAGCAACTTCACCTCACAATGCCAGACTATTACAGCCTCTGTTAAAGACAAATAATATTACCCCTTCTGTTCCAAAAACCTTTTTCAAACATTTTTTGTTAAAATTTTTACTTCCATTCATTCGTTCAGGATGGTGTAAGGGATTTCCATCTCCATAGCATACTAATAAATCAAGTACAGCACCCCTAAGCCATCATCCACATCTTCACAAAACACTTTGCGCACAATTCCCGTTAAAATTCATATTTCTTGCCATACAACTAGGGTTTCACCAACATTTCACGCCAAAGAGTAGTAAAAACATTTCGAGGGATCTTAGTCTCTCTGTATTTATTTTACAAGTTGAATGTCAATGTTAAACTTTGGCCGTGATTTCTACGGTGTTTGTATTGCTAGGGTTATCAGTTATTTTCAGAGTTTGCTCTTGTTTCTTATTATATTTTCAGTGTTTCATTGTTTTGCTAATGTTTGCATAGATTTTGACCATAATTTCTACACTTTGATCCCAATTTCAATGGTATGGTCTTGATTTCTATGACTTGGTCCAGAGTTCTAAGGTTGACTCTGTCATTTAGATAAATAACTTACAATATTTCTTGGAATATACTGCCTTTATGGGCTTTATTATTTCATTGTGCTAAGACATAATTGAATTACACTTGATGCTTTGTAAGTACGTCCGGGCATATGATTTTTGTTTACCCTGGGACGCCAAGCATTCTTGGGTTTAATGTTTCCTGACCATAAGCAATAATCAAGTTTTGCTACCACTATGACACCAGTTATCATCAGTGTAAGCGTAATTTAACATTTTAAAGTATCACGCATACACGAACGACAAAATAAGCACTCACGAACACACAGAGGAAGACACAAAGACAGTAAAACAGATCTTCAGACACACAGACATAAAGATGCACACATATTCGAAGACAGAGAAAGGGACATATACTTACAAAAATGGAGATAGACAGAAATACAAACAAAAAGAAAATCAGATATACATACAGAAGGACGATCTCAAACATAAACAAGTAATCTGAGGGATTGATACGAGTCCAAAGACAGAGCCATAGGCATATATAAAAACTGATCCTCACTCACAAAGACGAATAAATACAGACACAAAGAGAGGGTAGACTATACACATTCCCAGAGAGAAAGACTTAATGACAAACCAGGAGATGGTCAGATAAAGAGAAACATACCCAAGGACAAACGGAGAGAAATACATATACAAAAACAAAAACTCACATACATAGACAGACACAAAGATAGGCAATCTTATGACCATTAAAACAGACTTAGATACGCAAAAATTTGTGCAGATAGATAATGAAAATGAAGATAGAGAGAGAAATAGACATAGACTGTCAAAGAGATGGTTAAAAGCAGGAAAGCACAGGATTGGACATACAGCCAAAGTGAAAGAGAAACGAAAACACGGACAGAGAGACAAACAGATATTCAGACACGCAGACACAGAAATACACATATATGGACATACCCAACAAGGGACAGATACAATTACACAGACAGGGAGGCACAAAGACAGTGAAACAAATGGTCAGACACAAAGATGCAGAGATACACACATATGGACAGATAGAGAGAGGGTCAGATAAACACAAACAAACTCAAACAGACAGACAAAAATATGATGTAACACACATATACATATGTGCAAACAATTGGACAGACAAATAGAGGAACAGATACACACACAGAGAGAAAGACACGTAAAAACTCAAACAGATGGTCAGACACAGAGACGCAGACATATGGATAGATAGACTGAGCGATTGATACACACAAAGATAGACATACTAAAAAAACAGAAGGTTAGACATGTCAACACAGTGACACACACACATGGCCAGACCAAAAAATATACATATACAGATATACCAAGAGATAGAAACACAGAAAAACTAACAGACGATCAAAAACAGAGACACAAACACATGGAAAGACAAACAGTGGTATAGATAAGCGCAAAAACCCACACAAACGCAGAGACTGAAACAAAGACAGACAATAAATATGTAGAAACAATGACCTAGAGATGCACAATAATAGACATAATGTTATAGTGACGGGTACAAACATATAAAAAAGAAAACGCATACAGACAGAAGGATAAACAACACATCAAAAACTAAGATAAAAGGTTTGAAAATCTACTAAAATATTTCCTAAGATTATACTGTCCTAATCTATTGTGACAATCGTAATTTCCTTTTAGAATTTACTTTTACTCTGGAACCATCGAATAAACAAGAACATCCACAAATGTTAAACCTACCCTTGATAAAGGTACAGATTTTACGATAGTCATGTCCTCTATAAGCGTGACCCAAATTTACTTTTTTGGTAGAGTCTCTTAGAACATCTCTAACGAAAAATTTATATGGTTACTCCAATTAAATGACCTTTTTAATGATTACCAATATAAATTCTGGACGAATCCCTAAGCACTAGACTGCCTTGTTGCTCAGCATCAGGATTAGATTGAACTACTGGAAAGAGGATATGACATTAAGCTATTGTCATTCAAAATTGTCAAACCTTTTAAATAGTATAGCACTGTGGCCTGCTAAAGAAAATCCATGCTTATGGTGATTGTGGATGTTTGTTAAGAGTTATTAACAGCTTTTCTTTCATATCGTTCACTGTGGGCTATTTTTGACGGGTTTATATCCCAGAATAGTTCAATAAGAGCAAGGGTTACCCAGGGCAAAGTCATGGAAACTAAATTTTTTCTTATCTACATAAATAATATGGGAGAAAACCATACAAGCCCTCTGCATCACTATTCTAATGATAGTATGACAAACTGAGTTCTTCTTAAGCAAAAAGACCAAAAAAAGCCTCCCATTTCCTACAGAAAGATCTTTATCAAATTGAAAAGTGGTCTTGTACAACGAGGATTGACCCTATTGCATTGAAACAAAATGAGCTCTCTATTAACCGAGAAAAGGTGCCATGTAAAAACCCACGTTCAATTTTCAGAAATAAAATATTAAACTGCAAAGAGTTTTGGCAATATTCATGTATTGGGGATTCATTTCTCCAACAATATTTCTTGGAATAACCACCTTGAACAGGTGAGAAGCTAATGCACAAGAAAGCTCATTGTGAATTTTTCCTGCAAAAATCGTCTTCCATCCATTCCGAGTTTTCCCCTTTAGAAGTCTCGTTTCAGAACTTTAGTTGAATGGGGATGTCTTATAAATTCTAATACCCCTATGAAAATAGTTGTACAACTCGAGATGGAACGGAATAACGCCAACAGGTTGTGTTGTATATGTACTCTTGAGTTGCAGTGTTCTGTAATTAAAAGGTTTGATATAGATTCTATTACTTTTTTCTAAAAGTACATGAATTCATCTCCCTCAAACGAACTCTCTCCCATTCTTTTCTTTTTTATCCAACCAACAATGCAGACCAGTAGGTAAAGAGATTGACTCACTTATGTAAAGAAGTACTTGCAAAGGGCTTTGAGGAAGAGTTTCATTCAGCTTTGCACTTCTATCGGGAACAATCTTTATGGAGATATTACTCTAAAAAAACCCTGTTGTACCTGACTCTATCAAAAGAATGTGGAACAAATATTTAAAACCTCAAGGTTCATAAACAAGAGAAATGAATAATGGTATATTAAATACGTTTAAGTACCTGAAGCGGTTAATATATGTATAAAAAATGTACTTTCTTAATAATAGTACAAATTAGGTTCTGATTTTCAAAGGAGGATTCACATTTTCATTTATACTTTGAGAGTCACAAAGTGTGTAAGAAATTAAATTAGTAAAACTTATTAATTAAATAAAAAATAAATTTCGAAGATTTGTTAAATAAATATGTAGATTATAAGGATTTTTTTTAAATATCAAACAGTTCGTGGTAACGAACTGTAAGTAAGGAGCGACCCGGCTCAATGGTAACCGAAACTCTAGAAAACGGCATTTTGATACAAATAGATACATCAAAAGAATCACATTTTAATGCTGACTTCCAATATAGAAGTTTCATCAAGTTTAATGCTACCCATCTAAAGTTAGGCGCCTGAGAAAATTTGGCTGATTTTAGAAAAAAGGAGGAAAGACTCCCTAAAAGTTATAGAACCTTAATGAAAATCACACCATCATATTCCGCGTATCAGAAAACCCTACTGTAGAGGTTTCAAGCTCCCATCTACAAAAATGTGGAATTTTGCATTTTTTGCCAGAAGAAAGATCACGGGTGCGTGTTTATTTTTATTTTTATTTTTTTCCAGGGGTGATCGTATCGAACAAGTTGTCCTAGAATATCTTGGGAGGGCTCATTGGAATGGAAATTGAAAGTTCTAGTGCCCTTTTTAAGTGACCAAAAAAAATGGAGGGCAGCTAGGCCCCCTCCCACGCTCATTATTTTCCCAAAGTCACCTGATCAAAATTTTGAGATAGCCATTTTGTTCAGCATGTTCGAAAATATTATAAGTATGTGTTTTAGGATGACTTAATCCCCCTAATTTCCCGGGGGGAGGGCTGAAAGTTATGAACTTTACCCAATGTTAACATATAGTATTGGTTATTTGGAAGTATACAGACGTTTTCAGGGGAGATTTTTACTGGTAGTGGGGGGTGGGGGTGGGGGGGTCAGTGGTTATATGGGAGGATCTTTCCATGAAGGAAGTTTTCATGGGGGAAGGGACATTGCTATGAAGGGGACGCCGGACTTCCCAGCATTATTTAAAAAAAGATCATAAATTTAATATAAAAAACAAGTATTTCAACTGCAACAGCAGCAACATCGAAACTTTAAACGAACAGAAAATATTACATATATAATTGGGTTCACCCCGTAGTCAATGCCACGCTCTTTAAGCCAAAGATTTTTTAGTACTTTCATAAGAGCTATTTATTCTAATTAACGGCCTTTGTGATTAAGCGGTGATTTCTATAGAATTGGGACAAAATTTGAACTTTCACTTAAAGAGCAAGGTATTGAATAGGGGGCGAACCCCCTAATAAACGTATTAAAAATATATGAATATAGAAGTTCGTTACGTAAGTTAAATCGTAAGTTACGTATATTTATTACTAATAAAAACGTTCGTAAATAAAATTAAACAAGTTTCGAGAAAGCCATTTAACTAAATAAAAGTAAATTAATATGAAAATTTTGTTTTAGTTATTCATGTACGGTGAGCCAAGATCAAAACCTGCATTTATTCAAAAACGTTCAAAAAATTTTTAACTGAAAGTAAGGAGCGACATTAAAACTTAAAACGAACAGAAATTATTCTGTATATGAAAGAGACTGTCTCCTCCTCAACGCCTCGCTCTTTACGCTAAAGTTTTAATCTGTCTCACAACTTTATTTTTTAAAAAAATAAAAAACTTTAGCGTAAATAGCGAAGCGTTGAGGAGGGGACAGTCTCTTTCATATACAGAATAATTTCTGTTCGTTTTAAGTTTTAATGTCGCTCCTTACTTTCAGTTTAAAAACTTGTTTTTTTTTATTTAATAATATAAAGGAATGAATCTTTGTGTGTCAAGTATTATGGC